>NW_027256890.1:3587492-3673208 GCF_029215685.1 Pituophis catenifer annectens
TTCTTGGAGCCTGGGGAGGGCAAACCCTCCCTCCCCCGAGGCCCTCCAGAAGCTCAAAACGGCCCATTTTCCGACTTCCAGTGGGTTCGGAAGGCCCGAAAATCAGCTCGCCGGCATGCACATGCGCGCTGGAGCTGAGCTAGGGCAATGCTTGCGTGCCCACGGATATGGCTCCGGGTGCCACCTGTGGCATGTGTGCCATAGGTTCACCATCCCACATGTGGGGTCTCCTGCTTGGGCGGAGGGTTGGACTAGATGACCTACAAGATCCCTTCCAACTCTGTTCATCTGTTAAATTTTAGGCCTCCAGCCCCGATGCTGTTTTCTGCACGCTTTCCAGAGTCTCAACATGTTTTTGGGGTGGCTGGCTCGCTTCCAGCCAATGCCATAAATTTGTCCTCCCAATGCTCTTGTTTTCCCTTGCCCCGGGTCAGTCCTCCCTTGATAAATGTCTGCCCGAGAATATGATTTCAAGAGGCGTTTAAGGAAATTGAGTGAAAAGCGCTGCACTAAATCAGCCTTTCAGCCGCGGGAGGGAAGGAGGGAGGCAGGCAGACAGTCGTCCCAGAACCGACCGGCGGTCCGGGAAGTGACCGTCTGATGGCGCCTGACCTCCTTTAACCCCAACCAGTGGGCATCGATCCCAAGCAGGATCTGAAGCTGCCTTTTCAATTACCGTCAGGAGGTGTCACAAATCATTAGCCAAGTGCAAATTTCTCCCGGAGAAGATCAGGGTCATAAATCAGCCACTTTGAAGTCACAGGGTTTGCTCACTCAGCTTCCAGATGCTCCTGAGAAATCTATGGCCTGATTCAGAGGAAGCCCTGGGGTTTCCCCCCACCCCCTATTTTTTTTTTAGATTCGTTTCTGACCACACAATGCAAACTTGCTCGCCCTCCTGACTCATGAAATCTCCGAGCAATGGCTCCCGGGGTCATAGGAAATGTACAAAACGATGCGCGAGGCTTTGCTATTTGCCACGCATCCCGTCTCTCTCTCTCGCTCTCGTTTGTAGGCTCACCACCCAATTTATCCAGAAACCTGAATCATTCCCCACAAAGCACCAGAAATGAAACGTAGACACACACATGGTTTTGAGTTTCCAGCTAAAAGCAGCTTTGGGAAGTGCACCAAGCCCATCCCATCACGTCTTCCAGACGGAGATTGCCCCAAAAGATCGATTTTGGTTGAAAAAGCTGATCACTCAGAGATCTTCCTGGAAGATCACTACTTTATTAGTTCAATTTATTAGTTCAATTTATATGCCGCCTTTCTCTGGAGATCTCCCCAGGCGACTTCCCAAAGATCTCCCCAGGCGCTCTCCCTGGAAGATCACTGTTTCCCAAAGATCTCCCCAGGAGTCCCAGGAGATCAAGGGGTGAAATCTACTTACCTTCCCAACCGGTTCAGGAGTGCACGCGTGTCACATGTGCGCACGGACCCTCTGCGCATGCACAAACCCTTCTGTGCATGCGCAGAGGGTAAAAAACAGGTTACTTCCTGATTAAAACCAGGTTAAAACCAGGAAGTAACGACGACCGGTTGGGTGGGCGGAGCCTCGCGCTGCCATCGCTACCGGTTCTCCGAACCACCGGCCGCCATCGCTACCGGTTCAGTCGAACCGATCTGAACCGAAAGCATTTCACCCCTGAAGTGATCTCCCTGGAAGATCACCGCTTCCCCAGAGATCTCCCCGGGAGTCCAAACAAGTCCTGCTGTTGAAAATCAGATGGCTCGTCTGCAGAAAATAATCACCTCATCCCGGGCAGGAAAAGCCTTCAGGGGTCTAAAGTTAAACGTTCAGGGGTGCCAAAGCACCTTGTTCGCTTTTCATGAGAAGTTCTCAACTTACAACCTTTCACTTAGTGACCGTTCAAAGTTACAACGGCACTGGAAAAAGTGACTTGTGACCGTTTTCCACACCTACGACCGTTGCAGCATCCCCATGTTTTGATCATGGAATCAAAATTCAGACGCTTGGCCACCAGCTTGTATTTACGACAGTTGCCGTCTCCCGGTGTGTGTGTGTGTGTGTGTGTGTGTGTGTGACGCGATCCCCTTTTGCGGCTTACTGACAAGCGAAGTCAACGGGGAAGCCAGATTCCCTCAGCACCTGCGTGACTAACTTCACAACCGCAGGGAATTTCGCTTTTAACAACGACGGCAAGAGAGGTCGCCAGACGGGTTCAAAACTCACTCAACAGCGATCTTGCTTAGCATCAGAAATGATGGGCTCCATTGCGGTTGTAAGTCGAGGACTTCCCGTGTCTACCCCCTTCCTTCCTTCCTTGCGCCCACCATCTTTTCACTTACTTGGTTTTGTCCGCCGGGTCCTGCTCGTCCATCTCGTCCGCGCTGCACGTGGCGCTAGAATCGCTATCCGAGGCAGCACTTCCGGTTTTGCTTGCTTTGGGGCACTCCTTCTTCTCCGACTTGGGGGTCTCCTCGGTCTCTGCCCCCACCCCGTTACTGGTCTCGCTTTTCTGGTCATCAGCCTTGTTGTCTTCTGGGACAACATTTGCCCCTTCCTCCATTTTTATCTCCGCCACGTCCGTTTCTGGCTCCTTCGAGTTTTCTTCTACTTCTTCTGTTTTTATCGTATCGACTTTTGCTTCCTCCTGCGGCTTTTCATTACCAGCTGGGCCAGGCTCGGTCCCATCCAGCGTCTGACCAGCGGAGTCTACGGCGTTGGCTTCCGGGGACATCGTGGCTTTCTCCGTGTTGACCGTCGTTTCTTCTTCGGCCTCGGGATTCGGTTTGGACTCGTTTTCCGGAGGCTTTTTGGTGTCGAGTCTTGGAGAAGGCAGGCTGTCTGTGTCGGAGCTGTTATTAACGGCAACTGGAATTAAAACAAAAAGACATACTGTTCATTTCGATGGCCAGGTTCCATTTGCAACGCACAAACGCTCAGCGTCCCAAAGGAGCCCTAAACAAAATATATTTTATGGCAGCGAGCTGGTGAGTTGCAATGCATTATTTAACTCTGAAGGGTTGCAGGCTGCGACTGTGGAGATTTTGAAGAGAAGCGTCTTAGGATTTTTGCAAGCAGAAGGAGAGGAGGTGCATTTCCCCACACTCTGGTGCCAGAAACTCACAAGGGAAAAGTCCAGAACAGATTCGCTTTAAACTACCATGATGGGCTGGTCTACCAAAGACCATCTTCCTTTCTTCAATTTGTTATTTTTACACTCCTCTAATTATGACCACAATAAAGCCCAACATTTCTGTGGCTAATTGAGACTTATGTTAAGTGAGTTTTGCCCCATTTTATGAACTTTCTTGCCAAGGGTTGTTCAGTGAATCACAGCCGTTGCTAAATTAAAAATATTATTGTTTAAGTGAATCAGGCTATTGATTTTGCTTGTTAGAAGGTTGCAAAAGATGATTTTAGGGGACTGGAGGCTAAAACATACGATGAACGGTTGCAGGAACTAGGCATGGCTAGTCTAGCAAAGAGAAGGACCAGGGGAGACAGGATAGCATCTTCCAGTATTTGAGGGGCTGCCACAGAGAGGAGGGGGTCAAGCTGTTTTCCAAAGCACCCGAAGGCCAGACAAGGAATAATGGATGGAAACTGATCAAGGAGAGATTCAACCTGGAAATGAGGAGAAATTTTCTGACAGTGAGAACAATCAACCCATGGAACAGAAGTTGCCTTCAGAATTTATGGGAGCTTCATCCCCGGATCTGTCAGAAGTGGTCTAGGGTCTCCTGCTTGGGTGGGGGGTTGGACTAGATGACCTACAAGGTCCCTTTCCAACTCTGTTCATCTGTTAAATTCACTATTAAACCATGTGACACTGCAACCGTCATAAATATGAGTCAGTGGCCAAGCGTCCAAAGTTTGATCACTTGAACCATAGGAGACGCTACAACGGTCGTAAGTGTGAAAAATATCACAACTCACTTTTTTCAGCGCCGTTGTTAACTTTGAACGGTGGTCGCCCAATGAACCACTGTAAATCGAGGAGTACCGGTAATTGTTTTTAGGAAGGGAACTTTTAGCTGCAAATATATTTTACAGTCGTTTGTAAGGTTACCATCATCTGCAAGGGGGGAGGGGTTGTGTGTCTTAATTTTGGTGATTCTTTTTGATCCGAGAACAAATTTTCCCTAAAACCTTGCAGAACCAATGCACACACACACACACACACACACACACAAAGAGAAATCACTAAAAGCTACACTAAAGCTGGACAGATTCCAAACCAACCGTTATCCAAACCCATCCTCAGGTGTGAAGTCACAATGGGGTGCTCTGAGCCATGCTTTTCAAGCATATAGTGCTGGGTTGCTACCAGTTCGCACGAACTGGTAGCAGCAGCAGCGGGAAGTTCCACCCACCCGCCCGGATGTCATAAAATACACTCTGCGCATGTGCAGAAATGGCGCGCACGCGCGAGTGAACCAGTAGCAAAGGTAAGTGAAACTTATCACTGGTTGGCTAGTCGCACACAAATTACACAAAAATACACAGCCACACCTTTCAAGGATAATTAAAAGAGCCTTGATAGTACAGGGGTTTAGTGCACCCTGTTATTAACACAGCTGCCTGCAATTTCTGCTGGTTCGAATCTCTCCAAGGCTCAAGGTTGACTCAGCCTTCCATCCTTTCTAAGGTAGGTGAAATGAGGACCCAGTTTGTGGGGGCAATAAGCTGACTTTGTATAAAATATACAAAAGAATGAAGGCTATTGCTTAACGTATTTGTAAGCCGCCCTGAGTCTCCGGAGAAGGGCGGCATATAAATCAAATTAAAAAAAAAAAAAAAAAAAAAGACACGCCCCCCCCATTTGGAGAAAGGGAGGTGGGGGTGGGAATGGGGGTGGGGGGGCTTGTGATCTTTTCATTATTAACTTGATCTCCCGAATTCCTGGAGTGGATTTTAAGGGCTTGCCGCTATTAATTTCCTACCAACCTTGACCTGCATTTCACTTCATTGAGATTGCAGCTGTAAAACACACACACACACACACACACACACACACACACACACACACACACACACCAATGTAAAAAACCTAATTGGAAGGCTGCAGGATTTCTTTGCAGACAGGAAGCTGTTGTAATTATTATACTTTATTCATTAAACATGAAACTCAGTCAACTGAACATTCAAAAATGCATCACAAATACCATTGACTGGTTGTTGTTGTTATTATTATTATTTATTATTATTATTATTTCCATTGGGAAGGATTGGCAGGCCCTCAAAAGGACGGGCAGAGTTAACGTTGTTCTCCTATTTCTGCACTGAAAGCGACCTTGATCTGGGAGACCGACTCCACAAATGCTTCAGAATAGGCGAAACTCCATTGAAAGGCAAGGGGGAGAGATTTGCTGAAGTCCTTTATGGTACGCATAGCAAATTCATTCTTCACTTCCAGCTTCCTCTTCTTGATTTTCTGGGTCTTCGAGGTTCCCCGACAGGAGGCTTCGATCTGCAACCATTCATTTACTGACCATCTGAAGTAGACTGAAAGGAAGTGCCTTGCCATGAATGTTATGGAGATTCTCTATCATCCAGGTCATGGTTATTTATTTATTTTATTTATTAGTCCAATTTATATGCCGAGTCTTCTCCGCAGACTCAGGGCAGCTTACAATGCATTATAGCAATAGCCTGCATACTTTTTTGTATATACCTGCCCCCCTTTCGCCCCCCCCAAGCGGTGTTGTTCTATACAGAGCTGGCTTATTGCCCTCACAATCCGGGTCCTCAATTTACCTACCTCAAAAGGATGGAAGGCTGAGTCAACCTTGAGCCTGGTGAGATTCGAACTTGCACTAATTGCAGGCAACTGGCAGCTAAGTGCTATTTAACAGCACTTTAGTCCGCTGCACCACCGAGGCTCTGTTATCCCAAATATGTCTGTCTGTTCCCCAAATCCAAAAAAAGCAACTGGACTTTCTCGGTGTTTTCTTTGAAACACCGTTTCGCTTCTCGTCCAAGAAGCTTCTTTTGAAATGAACCGAAGAAGCTTCTTGGATGAGAAGCGAAACATTTTCAAGGAAAACACACACACACAAAAATCCGGATTTTTTTTTCGAGGGGGGGGGAAACACAAACATTTGGGACTTTTGAACAGTTGTAAATGAAGGATTACCTGCCCTGGTGTCTACTTTGAGCTCAGGGTGGTAGTGACACCTGTGCACCACGCTCAACGTGAAGCAGGGTCAAAATTTGCTACTAGGGTACAAGAGTACGAGACGAGACAAGAAACGATGGATGGAAACTAATCAAAGAGAGGAGCGATCTGGAATTAAGGAGAAACTTCCTAATAGTGAGGACAATTAACCCGTGGAACGGCTTGCCACCAGAAGTTGTGGGTGCTCCATCACTGGAGGTTTTTAAGAAGAGACTAGACAGTCACTTGTCTGAAATGGTAGAGGGCCGTGATGGCCAACCTTTACCGGACCGAGTGCCCAAAGCGTGCACGTAAATGTGCGCCCGAACTCCCAAAATGCAATGCACTTGCAGCCCCCCCGCATGCGCCTTGCCCTCCGTGCATGTGTGGTGCCCGCCTGCATGCACTTCATACCCTGCACGTGCCCTGCACCCCCGGAACATGCGTGTGTGGCCCCCCACACATGCCCCCTGCATGCATGCACAGCAGAGACCCAAAGACCAGCTGGCCGGCACGGCAGAACTGAACTGGGGCGATGGCTCGCGTGCCCACAGAAAGGGTGCTTCGTGCCACCTCTGGCACGCGTGTCATAAGTTTGCCATCACGGGTATAGGGCAGGGGGGAAATATTCCCGGTTCGGACCGGATCGCTCGATCCAGTAGCAATGGAGGCGGGTTGTTCGGAGAACCAGTAGCAAAAATCTCTCCCCCCCCCACATGCCCAGCTGAGCCGCGTGATCATCAGAGGCTTTTTTTTTTTACTTTTAAAAGCATTTTTTCTACACTCTCTTCGGCCGGAAAAAAATGCTTTTAAAAGTAAAAAAAAAAGCCTCTGATGATTGTGCGGCTCAGCTGGGAATGGGGGAGGGGAGAGATTTTTGCTACCAGTTCTCCGAACCACCCGCCTCCATCACTACCGGATCGGGAATTCTGGGATCATCAAAGGCTTTTAAAAGAAAAAACACCTTTTTTTCTTTCAAATGCCTCTTACGATCCAAGTTGAATTGCCTGATCAGCAGAGGCTTTTTAAAAAACTCAGCTTGGATCGTCAGAGGCATTTGAAAGAAAAAAAGCCTCTGCCGATCAGGCAACTCAGCTGGGATCGTCAGAGCCTTTTGAAAGCATTTTTTTACAACCTCTTCACCGAAGAGGTTGGAGAAAAAATGGTTTTAAGAGTAAAAAAAAAAAAATTGGCCACCCAGTCACATTAACCCCTCCACACACCAAGCCATGCCCACAGAACCGGTGGTAACAAATTTTAGATTTCACCACTGGTATAGGGTCTCCTGTTTCAGCAGGGGGTTGGACTAGAAGACCTTCAAGGTCCCTTCCAGCTCTATTCTGATTGAGTCCTTTTTTTTTTTTTTTAATGGGGAGGTGTCATCAACACCTGGGGCTCGCTTGCAACATGTCAAGACAGGTGACAGCTCCATTGTCAAACATGACTTGAAGGGGACATCACTCAGGATTTTGGGGGAGGGGAGAAGATTCTTGACGAGCAATTCCCGCCAGCTCAAATGAACCCAGCGGCCACCGTGGAAATTCTTTGCAATCGACACTCTGAATTCGATAAACAGGTGGAGAAGCACACAACCACCTCATCTTCATTATCATTTAAAAAAAAAAAAAAACCTGATTGCATCATGAGAACCTCTGAGGTTTGTTGCACAATCCTTGGCGCATATGTGAAAGGAACATTCCTCCAGGTAAGGAGCCTTCCCAAAAATTTAATTAAAACTGCTTTGCTTGTTCGGAGCACAGAATGTGTCTCGGCTTGGAATTGGTGCAACCTGGAATTCCTGGCACAGCGGAAGGACAGCTATCTTTCTATATCCTTTTTGGCTCCATCCAAAAGGTTTTTCAAATGCTGGCGCAGCCCAGGGAACGGAGTTCCGTGCTCCACCCCAGCTCTGGGATCGGATCCAAGGAAGGCACCACAAGGATGCCGAAAATGTGTATGCGGGCTTCAAAATGGAGGCTTGCGACTACCGTCGACACAAACAGAGGCAGAACGGAGGCGGCAGCCAGACCCCTGGGCTTGGGTGTGGCGGTAAGGGGTGGGGGGTGGGGGGTGAGAAGGAAATGAAGTCATAGTTTCCTGAAACTTTTTGGGAAACGTTCAGGTGCTGAAGGATGCTCCAGAAGAACAAGGCATGGGAAAGTCTCTTGGAAGGTGGATCCAAATAAACCAGTGGAGGAGAGAGAGAGAGAAGTCTCTTAAAGGGTTAGGGAAGAATTCTCCTGAAAATTAGATTTTGGAAAAGACAGAAGATGATGGGAGGCTTAAGTTGGATCCGGGGTTTCTCAAACATGGCTACTGGGAGATATGCGGACTTCAAGTCTCAGAATCTGGGAGTCAGAATCCATTCATGCTGAAGGGAATTGAAGTTCACTCATTCTGGCTGGGGATTTCTGGGAGTTGAAATCATCCATGTTGAAGGGACGGGAAGAGATGACTAGGGAATTCTGGGAGTTGAAGTTCACCCACGATGATGGGAATTCTGGGAGTTGAAGTTCACCCATATTGAAGGGAGGTGAAGTCCACCCATGGTGGCTGGGGAAATCTGGGAGTTGAAGTCCACATATCTTAAGCGGCCAAGTCTGAGAAACACTGCTTGGGTCAACTCAACAGGGAATAGTGTCTGCCCAGATTGGAAGCTCCATTTCCATTTCCTAAATCCTCCAACCAAATTCCAAGCATCACTGAATTCTCCCTCCTCGCCAAGCACCTCCGAAAGGCAGCTTCCCCTCTTCCCTTCTGCAAAACAAAACTAAGCAGGAATCTCGGAGAGCTTTGGCCAACATTCTGCTAGAGAATGAGTGAGAGAGAGAAAGAGAGAGAGAGAGAAAAGTGCCACTTCTCCCCATTTCGGTTGGGAAAGCTTGCAGGATCTTGGCTTTGCTCCAATTTTATTTTATTTTATTATTGTTTTATTTTTTTGCACTTTGCAATCTGGAGAGAATCTGGGAGGGGCAGAGTAGGTCGCTGGGAAAAAGCCTTCGCTGTTTTGCATCCGTTGCAAGAAACTAAAACGACGCCAAGGAAAAAGGCTGGCTTTTTCAGAATCGGGGAAGCTCAATGCAAGCCATGCCGGTTTACAAAGGAGAAATCAACATTGGATGATTTCAACTCCAGAGAAATTCCCAGCCAGAATGAGTGAACTTCAAATTTGCAAGGCTTACACCCTTTTAGATGTGTGATGGGGCAGGGGGGCTGAGTGGCCACTCAAAGACTTTTCAATTTCATGCCCTCCAGCTTAGAGGTCCCGGTGTCTGGCCTCCGATGACATTCAACTAGATTACAGATTAACAGAGTTGGAAGGGACCTTGGAGGTCATCTAGTCCAACCCCCTGCCCAAGCAGGAGACCATTTCTGACAGAGGGCAGTCCAGTCTCTTCTTGAAAACTTCCAGGGATGAAGCTCCCACAACTTCCGAAGGCAACTTCTGTTCCATGGGTTGATTGTTCTCACTGTCAGAAAATTTCTCCTTATTTCCAGGTTGAATCTCTCCTTGATCAGTTTCCATTCATTATTCCTTGTCTGGCCTTCTGGTGCTTTGGAGAATAGCTTGACCCCCTCCTCTCTGGGGCAGCCCCTCAAATATTGGAAGACTGCTATCCTGTCTCCCCTGGTCCTTCTCTTCACTAGACCAGCCAGGCCCAGTTCCCGTAACCAAACCAACGCTCGCTTCAAACTTGCAAAGCGCATCACACGTGTGTACCGAGTGTCCTCGGAACCAGCTGTTGCATCCCCCTCTATGAGATCTCCCCCCCCCCCCCGCCTCCCAGCATCTCTGACTCATGCCTGCGTCTCTGACACAGAATATTTACCTGAAAACTGCTTTGTAATGAGTTCCTTTAAGCACTGCCTGGAAAAAATCCTCACATCCTGGACATCAACTGTTTCAACTCCTACCCTACCCATAGGACCCGGGTACCTTCGAGACCGCCTTCTGCCACCAATAGCCTCCCACCGACCAGTCCGCTCCCACAGAGAGGGTCTCCTCAGGGTGCCATCGGCCAAGTTATGTTGGCTGGCGACACCCAGGGGGAGGGCCTTCTCTGTGGGAGCCCCAGCCCTGTGGAACGAACTGCCCCCGGAAATTCGTAAGATTTCTGACCTCCGGGTATTTTGCTGCGCACTCAAGACCCTATTGTTCCGCCAGGCCGGGTTAGCAACATAACGATTTTAAATTGGGGTATTTTAAATTTTTGGGATTTTAATTGGAGCCTAATTATTTAATGATTTTAAATTTTAATCGTTGTTTTGTTCTGTGTTTTTAAATAGGCTGTACACCGCCCTGATTCCTTCGGGAGAAGGGCGGTATAGAAATAAAATTATTATTATTATTATTATTATTATTATTATTATTATTATTATTATTACCCTCAAAACGACACTGTAGAGCACTGCACACCAGAACAACTAGACACAAGGAGAGTTTTTTCCACAACGCCATCACTCTGCTAAACAAATAATTCCCTCAACACTGTCAAACTATTCACTAAGACTGCATTACTATTAATCTTCTCATCGTTTTTATCACCCATCTCCTCCCACTTATGACTCTATGACTGTAACCTTGTTGCTTGGATCCTTACGATTTATATTGATATTGTTCCCTGATTGCTTATTTGTACCCTGTGACTATCATTAAGTGTTGTACCTTATGATTCTTGATGAACGTATCTTTTCTTTTATGTACACGGAGAGCTTATGCACCAAAGACAAATTCCTTGTGTGTCCAGCAGAGAAGGAGGTGGCTGGATGGAGTCCCTGAAGCAGTCGGCGGGAGCTTAAATGGACTCCAGAAGATGGTAGAGGATAGGAAGGCCTGGAGGAACGTTGCCCATGGGGTCGCAATGGGTCGGACACGACTTCACCACTAACAACAACAATAACCCACCTCTGATGCTAATCAGCCAAAAAATGATCTTGTCTAGAATCAAGACTTGATCCCACGTTGCTACAAATTAATTGAAGATTAATCCAGAAATCCTGCTAAATCAGGGATCAGCAACCTGCAGCTCTGGAGCTGCATGTGGCTCTTTCACCCCTCTGCTGCGGCTCCGTCACTCAAAATATGCGTCACAACCGCCAATGTGCGACACCCATTGGCACGCGATTTATTGAGCTTTTCAACCCCCGGTAAGCCAACCATGGATAAATCCAAGAAAAGAAAAGTTTCAGAAGAAAACAGACAGTTTAATTCAACTACATATGCTAGTTTTGTGGCCTCTCAAGAAATAGTCAGGCATGGGAAGGGTTTTTGTGGCTCCCGGTGTTTTCTTTTCTGTGGGAAACGGGTCCAAATGGCTCTTTGAGTGTTTAAGATTGCAGACCCCTGTGCTAAGTAATAATCAGGAAGATTTTAATCTCTGGCTCCTTCTCCAGAAAATCTGATAGTGTTTATCAGCCTCTTGTGACATTATAATGCTCTGCTGGGGTACAGAACACGGCTTGGGTGGGCTTCCAAGCATGAAGGTCAGCCCTTAGTGACAAGCTAGCTCAGGAAATAGAAATATTAAGGATTACAGCAGTGTTTCTCATCCTGGGTGCCTTTAAAATGGGTGGACTTCAACTCCCAGAATTCCCCAGGCCAGCCATGACGGCTGAGGGATTTTGGGAGTTGAAGTCCACAAGTCTTAAAGTTGGGGGTTTCCCCCTCCCCCCAAAAAAGCAACTGGACTTCCTTTGTTTTTGCTTGAAGACATTTTGCTTCTCATCCAAGAAGCTTCTTCCGCTCTGGCTGACTTCTGACTTCAGCTAGAACGGAAGAAGCTTCTTGGATGAGAATTGAAACGTCTTCAAGCAAAATCAAAGTCCAGTTGCCTCCTGAAAAAGCACCTTTGGGACAAGCATGACTCGGGATGACCGAGCATCTCCACAGACATTAAAGTTTTGCCAAGTTTGGAGATCCCTGCTCTAAGCAAAAACGGACCACGAGATTCAACTTCATCCTGGAGAAACATCTCACCTTCTGCCTCGACCTCCTCAGCCATCTCCTCCTCATTGCCGCTGGTGCCCGACCCATCCTGGCCCATCTCTTCGTCCTCGGTCACCGGGGGGAAAGCTCTTTCCTCGTTTTGGATCACGGGCCCCTTTTTCTTCTTTCTCCGAGAGTTCCTTTCTTTCTCCTGAGCAAGCCAAAGAGAAAAAGGGAAAGTTATGAATCTTGTCATCACTGGCAGCATCAACAAAGAATAACTATTTTGTTAAACATACACACACAATACTAGGAGGTTGAAATGGCCATCCTTGAAAATAGCAAGGGCTGAAATGAGTGTGGATTGTCTTCCAGGGATTGCAAAACATTTTGTACACAAATGCAAAAAATAAAAAAATAAAAAAAATTACAAGCCTAAAAAGAAAGAAGCTAAGATTCCGAGAATTGGCTTAAAATGGCCACTTTCGGAAGTATTTTTCGCTAAATGGCTCGACCTCCACAACATCACAACCTCTTACAGCATCAACCGCACCACAGAAGGAAGGAAAAGAGTTACACAACCACACCCACAGACACACAGCCACAATTGCACGGCCATTGTTATTACTACTTTGGTCCATCGCATTAATAACATCCAAGGACGGGGGGTTTTTTGTACGGAAAATACTTTTGAAAGTTTTACGCCGGCTTTACAAAAGACCTAGAATTCAGCGTTTGGCACCTCTGCTCGCTATAATTCTGATTTCATCCTGGGAAGATGCAGGGAGAGATAGTTTGGCTTAGTGGTTAAAGCACCAGGTTAAAAACCAGGAAACGGTGAGTTCTTGTCTTGGGCACGAAAAAAAAAAAAAAAACCCGGCCGGGTGACTTTTTAAAATGTTTGCAAAAAAAATATTGGACTAAACTTACATACATGGTTAGAACAAAATGATAAAGCCACATATTGATTTTAAACCAGAAAATCTTTTTGTTGGGTATTTTACCAGAACAGTATAATAAAGGGAATAGATATCTAATCTGACATGTATTGATAGCAGCAAGAATTGTGTTTGGACAACAGTGGGAAAATGAAGAGATCCCTTCAGACGAAGGTATTATAATAAAAATATTAGAAAGTGCAGAGATGGACGGATTAACACTAAAAATAAAGGAGAAGGAAGAAACAGAATACTTTTTAACATGGGACTTGTTTTTACCAATGGCTAACTAACAGAAACGGAGGTTAGGGTCTAAAAAGAATAAGAGAATGATTAATTATATAATGAAAGTTTTCCAGTATAGATAAGGTAATCTTATTATTAAAGGTAAAGGTTCCCCTTGCACATATGTGCTAGTCGTTCCCGACTCTAGGGGGCGCTGCTCATCTCCGTTTCAAAGCCAAAGAGCCAGCGCTGTCCGAAGACGTCTCCGTGGTCATGTGGCTGGCATGACTCAATGCCAAAGACGCACGGAACGCGGTTCCCTTCCCATCAAAGGTGGTCCCTATTTTTCTACTTGCATTTTTGACCTGCTTTCGAACTGCTAGGTTGGCAGAAGCTGGGACAAGTCACGGGAGCTCACCCCGTTATGCAGCACTAGGGATTCGAACCACTGAACTGCCGACCTTTCGATCGACGAGCTCAGCATCTTAGCCACTGAGCCACCATGTCCCTTCATATATTAAATATAAGGTAAAGATAAAGGTTCCCCTCGCACATACTGTATGTGCTAGTCGTTCCCGACTCTGGGGGGCGGTGCTCATCTCCGTTTCAAAGCCAAAGAGCCAGCGCTGTCCGAAGACATCTCCGTGGTCATGTGGCTGACATGACTCAACGCCAAAGGTGCACGGAACGCGGTTCCCTTCCCATCAAAGGTGGTCCATATTTTTCTACTTGCATTTTTTTTTAACGTGCTTTCAAATGGCTAGGTTGGCAGAAGCTGGGACAAGTCATGGGAGCTCACCCCGTTACGTGGCGCTAGGGATTCGAACCCCTGAACTGCCGACCTTTCGATCGACAAGCTCAGTGTCTTACCCGCTGAGCCACCGCGTACCTAGTAATCCTATTCTAATTATCTTATTCTTACTATGTGTTTATTATTAATGATATGTATATTACTATTATGCTTATCGTTGTTTTGTTGCTCAAAACTAATTGTACTCAGACAACACGCTGTTCAGATTTTTTTTTAAAAAATATTTTTTTCCTCTTTTCGCTTTTCTAACGTGGGTTTTTTCTTAGAATAAACTCGAATATAATGGGGGGGGGGGGAAACAAAACCCGGATTTCATCCGTGCAGGAGAAGCCTTGGCTGAGTTTGAACTCCTGCCAGAGACGCAATTTGGATAAGTGCACATTATCAGGAGTCGCTGGGGTGCTTGATGATTGTTGAACACAAACTCGGCAACACTCCCGTTACTATGGCGAAGCCGTCCTGGCGCTTCCGCCTCTTCCTCGCGTCGTCCCGGGTGACTCATGCCACCCTGACGGAGCAAGAAAATTAACCCAGGGTGGACAACTGGGGGAATCAGCTTTGGATGGCGGCGCTGCCCTCCCACTGGTCGTTGTTCTCCCCCCGAAGGCTTTCCGTTTTGGAGCACGGGGTTAAGGCAAAAGAGGGATTTAAACAACAACAACAACAAGAAGAAGAAAAATCACAACACACTTGAGATTAAAAAATCCCCGGTGCTCCAGATGTGACACGGGAACTGCATGTCAGACTGCACGAAGGAGAAAGGCAGGGTAGGAAATGTTTCACTAAGGTTAATCGTTGTCGTCTTCGGAAAAGACGGCACGACATCTGGAGAACAAGGAAAGGTTTGCCACATCTGGAGGACCACAGCTTCCAAAGGAATAGAAAATAGGATAGGGATAGGGATAGGGATAGGGATAGGGATAGGGATAGGGATAGGGATAGGGATAGGGATAGGGATAGGGATAGGGATAGGATAGGATAGGATAGGATAGGATAGGATAGGATAGGATAGGACAGGACAGGACAGGACAGAATAGAAATTAGAACTGGAATAGAATAGAATAGAATAGAATAGAATAGAATAGAATAGAATAGAATAGAATAGAATAGAATAGAATAGAATAGAATAGAATAGAATAGAATAGAATAGAATAGAATTGTTGGTAAGTGAATCACTGCAGTTGTTAAGTTAGAGACACGGCTGCCGAGCGAATCCGGCTTCCCCGTTGACTTTGCTTGTCAGAAGGTCACAAAACCGGAGGGGGGGGGTCATGTGACCCCGGGACTCGGCAACCGTCATAAATATGAACCCATCGCCAAGCGTCCGAATTTTGATCACTTGACGGTGGGGTTGTTGCTACAGTCGCAGGTGTGAAAAAATGGTAATAAGTCACTTTTTTCGGTGCCATTTGTAGCTTCGAACGGCTACTAAACCAAAGTTTGTAAATTGAGGACTACCTGAAAACCCAATTAAAAGAGGATTGAACTCTAGTGAACAGAGCTAGTAGCACTTAGACATGATCCACTAAATCTGGTTTGTTTGTGAGCATCGTAAATCCAAATTAAACCCAAAACTGTGTGTGGGGGGGTGGGTGTGTCTTCCTGTCTCAGCAAATGGCTGTAGAGATTCTCAGTCATCCAGGTCATGGTTTATTGAGCCTTGGTGGCGCAGCAGACTAAAGTGCTGTTAAGTAGCACCAGCTGCCTGCAATTACTGCAAGTTCAAATCTCACCAGGCTCAAGGTTGACTCAGCCTTCCATCCTTCCGAGGTAGGTAAAATGAGGACCCGGATTGTGGGGGCAATAAGCTGACTTTGTATAAAAAAGAACACCGCTTGTTGGGGGGGGGCGTGAAAGCCCTACTAAGCAGGTATATACAAAAGTATGAAGGCTATTGCTTAATGCATTGTAAACTGCCCTGAGTCTCTGGAGAAAGGGCGGCATATAAATCGAATCAATCAATCAATCAATCAATCAATCAATCAATCAATGGTTGTCCCAAAGGTACTTTTTCAGGAGGCAACTGGAGTTTTCTTGTCCAGTTGCCTCCTGTGCTTCAACAACCCTCCAAAAGGATGTAAATGACCAGCTGTCTACAAGGAATGTAAATCCTTCCCTTCTCCACCATCCAGACAGAGCAGGAGAAGCTTCTTGGATGAGAAGCAAAACCTCTTCAAAGAAAAAACAAGGAAGTCCAGTCGCCTCCTGAAAAAAAGCCCCTTTGGGACAACCATGACCTGGAGGACTGAGAATCTCTGCAGACTTTTAGCTATGCAATTTGGGATGAAGACCCCTGGAATGGTGTGGGAGTAGGAATGGATTTCCAGAGGGGAAAAAATTGCGGACTACAGGAACCACTTGCACCACTCAGGTGACCCTGAGGACACAGAGAAACCTCCAAGTGGCCTCAAGGACCCTCTCAAAGGATGCAAAGGACCAGCTGCCTGCAAGGTGTATAAACCCTTCCATTCTCAACCATCCTGTCAGAGCGGAAGAAGCTTCTTGGATGAGAAGCAAAACGTCTTCAAAGAAAAAACTAGAAAGTCCAGTTGCCTCCTGAAAAAAGCACCATTGGGATTCCCAAGCAACTTTTCCGTTCCAAGATCCCCATGATCTTGAATCATCAACATGATTTCGAGACCTTCCGTTCTGCGCGTCCTTGGCCCAGCCGGTTATGTATGCACACAGAGTAGCAAATGTTTAGGAAAAGGGGATGTTAGATTAACCGCAAGCTTTTTGTTCCCTTCTCTCTCTCTCTCTCTTCAGATTTATGACATCTGTTGTTGCCGGCAAACAATAGCGTGGGTTGTGTTTCCCCCCTCCATTTTTTTTTTTAAAGAAAAAAGGAAAGAAGAATGGCAACGCAAACCAGCTGAGCGTTCATTGTTCTTTTGCCAAAAAGAAAGAAAGGAAAAAAAAAAAGAAAGAAAGAAAGAGAAACTCCAAAAAAACTGCTGCTCTAAAGTAAATGATCAAGTCAGGCGAATGACATCAATAGGGAAGACGCAGAGAATAGAGACAAGACCATCAACAGCCAGTCCTCGACATATAGCAGCCGTTAATGATGCCGGTCCCGTTATGGTTGTAAATCATGAAGGTCGTAAAACAAGTCGGTCACGTGACCTGAAGACCCGATGTTTTTTTTATTATTATTTTATCTCGAATTTATATACCGCACCTTCTCCCAAGGGACTCAGGGCGGTGTAGAGCCAGATAAAAACATACAATACAAACATTAAGAACAATTAAAAGAATATATATTAATTTGGCCCCAGTTTAAAACGACAAACCAATTAAAAATTAAAAAATATGTTAAGCCAGCCTGGCTTGCTGAAAAAAGAAAGTTTTAAGGGCACGGCGGAAGGCACCAAGGTCTTGGATTCTCCTTATCTCAGGGGGCAGCTGATTCCAGAGGGTAGGTGCCCCCACAGAGAAGGCCCTCCCCCTGGGGGTCACCAGCCTGCATTGTTTGGCTGATGGCACCCCGAGGAGGCCCTCTCTGTGGGAGCGCACAGGTCGATGGGAGGTCGTCGGTGGCAGCAGGCGGTCTCGGAGATAGCTAGGTCCTATGCCATGGAGCGCTTTAAAGGTGGTAACCAACACCTTGAAGCGCACCCGGAAGACCACTGGGAGCCAGTGCAGCTTGCGCAGGAGCGGTGTTATGTGGGAGTGCCATGCAGCTCCCGTAATTACCCGCGCGGCCACATTCTGGACCAGTTGGAGCCTCCGGGTGCTCCTCAAGGGGAGCCCCATGTAGAGAGCGTTGCAGTAGTCAAGGCGAGAGGTGACAAGAGATGTTCAAATGCAACATGAATTTGGAGGGTCTACACCCCTGTAAGAGACCCCAGTCTAGCTCTCCCTAAAGTCCGTTGACTCTTATCTGGTCACCCTGCCTGCTGGTAGCTCGGATTTCCAGTCTGGTGAATGGCTAGTCTAGTGAAGAGAAGGACCAGGGGAGACAGGATAGCAGCCTTCCAATATTTGAGGGGCTGCCACAGAGAGGAGGGAGGGGGTCAAGCTATTTTCCAAGGAACCAGAAGGCCAGACAAGGAATAATGGGTGAAAACTGATCAAGGAGAGATTCAACCTGGAAATAAGGAAAATTTTTCTGACAGGGAGAACAATCAATCCGTGGAACTGAAGTTGCCTTCGGAAGTTCTGGGAGCTTCATCCCTGGAAGCTTTCAAGAAGAGACTGGGCTGCCATCTGTCAGAAATGGTGTAGGGTCTCCTGCTTGGGTGGGGGGTTGGACTAGATGACCTCCAAGGTCCCTTCCAACTCTGTTAATCTGAACCTCCTGTGTATAGGTAGCATGAAATAAACTTGTAATGCAGGTAGTCCTTGACTTAAAACCATTCACTTAGTGACCATTCAGAGTTCCAATGGCCCTGACAAAAGGGGCGTTCATTTAACACACTTACGGCCGTTGTGGCATCCAGGTGGTCACGTGATCAAAATTTGGATGCTTGGCAACTGGCTCGTATTTATAATGGTTGCAGTCATCTTGGGGAATCACGTGATTCCCTGTTTGCGGCCAACTGACAATCAAAGTCAAGGTGGAATCCAGATTTGCTTAGCAACCACGGCAAGGAAGGTCGTATAATGGGAGTCAAAAACTCATTGAACAAATACCTCGCTTAGCAACAGAAATTCTGGGCTCAATTGTGGTCATAAGTCAAGGACTACCTGTATAGGTAAAGGTAAAGGTTCCCCTCGCACATATGTGCCAGTCGTTCCTGACTCTAGGGGGCGGTGCTCATCTCCGTTTCAAAGCCGAAGAGCCAGCGCTGTCCGAAGACGTCTCCATGGTCATGTGACCGGCACAACTCAACGCCAAAGGCGCACGGAACGCTGTTCCCTTCCCACCAAAGGTGGTCCCTATTTTTCTACTTGCATTTTTTACCCGCTTTCGAACCGCTAGATTGGCAGAAGCTGGGACAAGTCATGGGAGCTCACTCCGTTACGCGGCACTCGGGATTCGAACCGCTGAACTGCCGACCTTTCAATCGACAAGCTCAGCGTCTTAGACACTGAGCCCCCGCGTCCCATAACTGTATAGGTAACATGAAATAAGATCTGTAATACTTTTGAACTCTATCCTGGTTCCTGGCTTCTTGCACCTAACAGCTTAATTGGGATTTGCTGTGAGATCACCAGCCTCAGAAGGGAATGAACGGACAAATGGAATCGAAACGGGAAGAGCAGTTTAAAGGAGCACTGTCCCAATCTCTCAGGGGCTGCCCCAAAGAAGAGGGAGTCAAGCTATTCTCCAAAGCACCTGAAGGCAGGACAAGAAGCAATGGGTGGAAGCTAATCAAGGAGAGAAGCAACCTAGAACTGAGGAGAAATTTCCTGACAGTTAGAACAATTAACCAGTGGAACAACTTGCCTCCAGAAGTTGTGAATGCTCCAATACTGGAGGCTTTTAAGAAGAGACTGGACAGAAATTTGGTCTGGAATGGTAGAGGGTTTCCTGCCTGAGCAGGAGGTTGGACTAGGAGACCTCCAAGGTCCCTTCCTTCCAACTCCTTTATTCTGTTATTCAGTGGAAGGGTTTGCCTCCAAGAGTTATGGGTGCTTCAACACCAGAGGCGTTTAAGAAGAGACTAGACAGCCCGTGGTCTGGAATGGTAGAGGGTTTCTGACTCCGTTATCCCAAAAAGCACATTTTTTTTTTGCAGAGCTGGAAAGAGGCAGAATTTAAATCCTCCCCTTCATTCCTCCCTTGAACCTTGACATTGAGTGTTCAGCCTGTTTCCATTTGAGTTCCAAAACTCAAGAGGAGGCTATTCAAATCCCCAGGACGCTAACAAGTCAAAAAAATAAAAAGCTGTTTTTTGGGGGGTTTTTTGCCGTCATCACAACCCTCTGGTGCGATGCTGGCATTCGGCTGCATTTTGTGAGGACTGCAGAGGACTGGGCAAAGCCGAAGAAATTCAATTAGCCGATTTCCCGGGGATGCCCGTACGGTTTTCCAAATGAAGGACTCGTCCCCCGCGGTGACTCAGTCATTCCGACGCAGCCAGCCGAGTCTCCGAAAAGGACCGCTGGGACTTGGTGACTTCTCGCACACAAACCGAGAGCAGCATCTTTTGTGTCGTTGTGCGTCAGTTCTCCTTGGCGGCAAAGAGACAAGGCGGAGGCTGGAACGACACGTTGCAACGTATGTCCAGGCAAGCCCTCGACTCACGACCACAATCTCTGTTGCTGAGGGAGACATTACTGGAAGCGAGTTTGGCCCCCTTTTACGACCTTCCTTGACACCGCTGTTAAGTGAATCCCTGCAGTTGTTAAGTTGGCAACACGGTTGTTAAGTGAATCTGGCTTTGCTCGTCGGGAGGTCGCAAAAGGGGATCATGTGACACACACATACACCCCGGGCATGGCAACTGTCATAAATACGAGTCAGTTGCCAAGCGTCTGAATTTTGATCGCGTGACCACGGAGAGGCCGCAACGGTCGTTAAGTGTGAAAAACGGTGCTAAGTCACTTTTTTTTCAGTGCCATTATAACTTCGAACAGTCACTAAAGGAACTGTTTTAAGTCGAGGACCACCTAAATTCAGATGGTTTGGCAAGTGGTTTATACTTACGACGGTCACAGTTTAACTATTCAAAGTGACAACAGCACTGAAAAAAAGTAACTTGGGACCATTTTTCACACTTACGACCGTTGCAACCTCCCCGTGATCACATGATTCGAAATTCAGAATGCTTGGCAACTGGCATGTATTTACGACGGTTGCAGTGTCCCGAGGACACGTGACTCCCCTTTGACGACTTTCTGACCAGCATAGTCAATAAGGAAGCCAGATTCACTTAATAACCTTGCTACAAACGTAACACCTGCATTAATTTGCTTAACAACTGTGGCAAGAAAGGTTGTAAAATGAGGCCAAAAAGCTCAATTCACAATGGTCCCACTTAGCAGCCAAAATGTTCGGCTTGACTGTGGTCGTAAACCAAGGACTACCTGCAGAGTTAAATCTGGCTTCACAGCCAGCGGTGGGTTTCACATTTTGTTACTACCGGTTCTCTGTGTGCGGGCGCCCAGTCCATGCACACGCCTGCCTTCCGTGCATGCACCCAGCCTACTGTGCATGCGCTTTGCTCATGCGGGCGCCTTCCTTGCATCCACTCGGCCTCAAAAATGTGTCTAAATAGAACAGCATAGAGCCAGGGCAGGTGGGCAGGCAATTTCCACTACCGGTTCGCATGAACCGGCTGAATTCCACCTCTGTTCACAGCCCTCTCTGCCGTCTGCTGCCTCCTTCTCTGCTGATTTGTACAACTGCTCGTTTCTCTGCAAATTCCACGCTTATTGCTACGTTTTCATAGATACATATTTTTTTTATTCTCTCCCTCGCTTACTCCTACTCTGCCTGGCCCCGTCTGATGCTCTGGATAAGATCAGGCAGGGGGAAGAAACACAACAGCTGTTGTTGCTGCTGAACCTCTCTGCTGTGTCACTTTTTAGCCAATGGATAGGTGCGTAAACACAACAGACACATTCACACGAACGCACTCACCGTTCCTAAGCCATACTACTCAATTCCACGCCACTAATACGGTGTTTTCTTTTTTGAGTTTGGGGTTTTTAATTTTCTCCAAAGACGATTCAAGATACCAAACACAGGTTGGAAAGCGAAAAAAAAGAAAAGAGAAGGAAGAGAAGAAAAAAGCACGAAGTGGAAAAGAGAGAAGAGTACGGGGATTTTTTAACTCTTATGTATCAAATTCAGTTGAACCAAACCATCATATATGGCAGCAATGGCTAAACTTTTTGCCGTCGTGTGCCAAAAGCGGGGGTGGGGTGGGGATTGCACACGCGCGTGCCCACACCCATAATTCAATGCACCCCATTCCCCCACGCATGTGCGTGTGGCCTCCCCCGCTCTCCCCCCACTTTTGGCATGCGATGGCCCGGTGGGCCCAGTAGGCCCATTTTTTTGCCCTCCCCAGGCTCCAGAGCCTTTCTAGAAGCCTGGGGAGGGCAAAAACAGCCTTCCCCACTCCCCCGGAGGCCCTCTGGCGGCCTAGAAACAACCCATTTCCTGACTTCCAGTGGGCCCAGAGGGTCCAAAAATCAGCTGGCCAACGCACGCATGCGTGCTGGATTGAGGTAGGGCAACGCTCGCATGCCCACAGATATGGCTCCATGTGCCACCTGTGGCACCCGTTGTTGTGGCTCCGACCTCCAAGGCCGACTTATCGGAGGGAGAAGGCTCTGAACATGAAGGAGAGGAGTTGGCCAGGCCTCCCTCTCCAGGACCCTCCTCTCTGGCAATGCCTCAGGTGTCTCCTGTAGGAGAAGAGATTGGCCAGGAGTCAAATAACTCCTCACAGTCGGACAGTGAAGGAGATAAGTCTTGGCTGGAGCCACGCCAGCATCGGAGAGACAAGCGCACGCAACAGAAAAGGAGGCATGCCAGAGATTAAGCTGAGTCACTGGACCGCACCCCACAGGGGATATAAGGGGGTGAGGTGGCCATTCAGACTCTGTGACGGACAAAACTAACTACTATCGAGTCACATTGCATCTTTGGAAACAACATTATCGGCCTTGGATTTAATTATGGACTGGACTTGACAATTCTTAACTGTGTGTATCTTGTTTATGAGTAAAGTTCTTGGCAAGCAGCTACTGGGTTGCTGCCAATCCTCTTTTCGAAAGAATTGGTTGTCTGCCAGTTTATTTAACCCCCGGCTGCCTGTTTGTGTGCGTGCGTGTGTGAGATGGGGACAGAACATCCGTGCCATAGGTTCGCCATCACGGATATATGGCTTAATGGTGGTTGGCTTAGTGATGGTTTGCCATACAAAAGCCGCCTTCCTCCCATCTATTCCAGCTTGACTCCCTTGGCCTCTTCCAAAAAATAGGGATTCGCAGCCATTCGTTTAGCGAAGGTTACAACGGCACTGAAAAAGGTGGCTGATAACCGGTCCTTGCACTTATGACCCCCGAACATCTCCACGGTCAAGTAACCGAAATTCAGACCCTGGGCAAGCAGCATGTGTTATATGACAGTTTCAACGTCCCCCCGGACACGTGATGGCTGTTTACGACTTTCTCAGCTGGTTTCCAACAAGCAAAATGAACAGGGGAAGCTGGATTTGCTTAATGACCACATGATTTACTTAACAACTTCAAAAAAAAAAGACTTGCAAAATCAGGCACGATTCACTTAACAACCACCTTGCTTAACAACGGAAATTCTGCTCCCAATTTTGGTTGCAAATCGAGGCCTCTTTCCCCCAAAATTTGTTCTTTTTCACCTGTTTTGCTTTTAAGCTTTTACAAGCCTTCCATTTTTTCTTCTTCTGCCATAATATCTTAGAGAGAACTTTCATCCTAAAACATCCAAGGCCTTCAGCCCCTATTGCCTTGGGACCCAAAGACGATTTTAATTCATGTTTTGTTATTTAAAAAAACAACAACAGTGGTTTTATTTGTGCTGTTTTAGATTTGATTTACACACCTTCCTTTATGCTTTTATTGAACGCGCTCAGCTGCAGCCCTTCGCTGGAAGGCAAGAGATAAATCTTTGGGATAATAATTATGAAAAAGGGGGGGAGATTTGGCTGCAGAAAAGTGACGAAGTGGATGAAGTCAACGTGGTATCTAAAGAGCTGGCTGCCTTGAAATACACTCTATAAAGCCTTAATAAGACCACACCTAGAGTCCTGCATCCAGTTTTGGTCACCACACTATAAAAAAGACGTTGAGACTCTAGAAAGCGTGCAGAGAAGAGCAACCGGGATGATGAGGGGACTGGAGGCTAAAACATACGATGAACGGTTGCAGGAACTGGGCATGGCTGGTCTAGTGAAGGGAAGGACCAGGAGAGACAGGAGAGGAGTCTTCCAATATTTGAGGGGCTGCCGCAGAGAGGAGGAAGGGGGTCAAGCTATTTTCCAAAGCACCTGAAGGCCAGGCAAGGAATAATGGATGGAAACTGATCAAGGAGAGATTCAACCTGGAAATAAGGTGGAATTTTCTGACAGTGAGAACAATCAACCCATGGAACAGAAGTTGCCTTTGGAAGTTGTGGGAGCTTCATCATTTGAGACTTTCAAGAAGAGACTGGACTGACATCTGTCAGAAAGGGTGTAGGGTCTCCTGCTTGGGCAGTTGGGGGTTGGAGTAGAAGACCTACAGTACAAGGTCCCTTCTAACTCTGTTAAACTGCTAAAATGGCCGCGGGCGCTTAAAAATAGCCACATCTGTCATCCCAAGCTCATTTTCCCCATCTGAGCAAACTGAGGCTAAGGAGGAAAGCTTTCTGAACGACAACCCAAGATCACTGCTGCTTCTACTACACAAAACCAGTGAGAAATATCTCAGAAACTCACCTGCAGTGTATACAGGTAGTCCTTGACTTACGACCCTAACTTGGAGCAGAATTTCCCTCGCAAAGAAAGGCTGATTGTTAAGTGAGCCAGGCTCAATTTGACGACCTTTTTGGCCATGGTTAAGCGAATCACTGCACAGTCGTTAAAACGAATCGCAGACGTTAAGCGAATCTGGCTTCCCCCACTGACTCTGCTTGTTTAGAAGTCAGCCGGGGGGAAGTCGCAAATGGTGATCATGGGACCCCGGGATATTGTAACCGTCAGGCACCTGAAATTTTGATCGTTTGATCTTGGGGGATGCTGTGATAGTCATAAGTGCAAAGACCGGTCATAAGTGTGAGGACTGGTCGTAAGTGTGACGACCTATTCTAAGTTACTTTTTTTCAGGGCTGTCATAACTTGAAACAGCCACTAAACGGATCATTGTAAATCAAGGACCACCTGTATGAATGTGTACATCTCCCATAAACCACAACTTGGCAAATATTTTTTTTCTCCGGACTCAAAACATTTGGCCACGAAGCTGGGGTCGCATACACACCTCATTTTAGTGCTTACCCCAAGCCCGGCCGGAAGGCAAACACCGAATCCACCGAGAAAATAATTCCAAGCCACAAGGCTTGGCCGACGTGAAGCCAATTCGCCAACGCTTACCATTTTCAATTTGTGCTGCTGCAGAATCTCATCCAGGTTTTGCCTTTTCTTGTAGTTGAAGTAGAAGTTTTTACACTGCGAGACGCTCTTCGACCCCACCATGCGGGCAATGGCGGACCAGTTGCGTCCATGTTCAAGGAGACCTGGGTGGACAAGGCAGAAAAGCAGAAAGTTAAAAAAAAGGCTTTGGAAAAGACAGAAAGTATAAAAAGGCAGAAAGGTTAAAAAAGCAGATAACAGGAAGATGGTTAAAGGCAGAAAGACTAAAAGTTTAAAAAGGCAGAAAAGTTAAAAAACAAAACAAAACCAGAGACAGGAAGATGGTTAAAGGCAGAAAGGTTAAAAAACAAACCAGGAAGATGGTTAAAGGCAGAAAGGCAGAAGATTTTAAAAAAGGCAGAAAGGCAGATTAAAAAAGGCAGAAAGACAGAAGGTTAAAAAAAAAGGCAGAAAGACAAAAAGTTTAAAAAGGCAGAAAAGTTAAAAAAACAAAACCAGAGACAGGAAGATGGTTAAAGGCAGAAAGATTAAAAACGGACCAGGAAGATGGTTAAAGGCAGAAGATTTAAAAAAGACAGAAAAGTTAAAAAACAGATTCTCGGCTTACAACTACAATTGAGCTCAAAATTTCCGCTGTTAAGCGAGACAGTTGTTCCGTGAGTTTTGCCCCATTTTACAACCTTTCTTGCCACCGTTGTTAAATGAATCATGGCAGTTGAAAAGTTAGTAACCCGGTTGTTAAGTGAATCTGGCCTTCCCCCACTGACTTTGCTTGTCAGAAGGTCGCAAAAGGGGATCACGTGCCCCCCCCCACCCCACCCCCCGGGGACGCTGCGACCGTCATAACTACGAGTCAGTTGCCAAGCGTCTGAATTTTGATCATGTGACCGTGGGGAATGCTGCAACGGTCATAAGTGTGAAAAAAGATTGTGACCTTTTTCAGTGCCGTGGTAACTTTGAACGGTCACTAAACAAAACTGTTATAAGTCAAGGACTTCCTGTATTTATCGATTTGATTGACGCTCTGCTTTTCGGCTCTTGCCAGCTATCTATTTTCCCACGGATCTATAGAATGGGTTTGATTTCAGATCTAGTCTTTTTTTTTCCCGAATAGCCAGGTTGATTTCCGTGCGCCTAATAACAAAAGACAGATCCGGTCCATCATTTGGACCGATGTTGGGAAGACGTTCAGAGCATCCACCGAGATTTAGCTCAAACCCTCCAAAAGTCAAAAGATCCCCAAAGCCATTCAGGTCATCATCAGGGATAAATTCCAGAATAGTAAAGGTAAAGGTTCCCCTTGCATGTATGTGCTAGTTGTTCCTGACTCTAGGGGGCGGTGCTCATCTCCGTTTCAAAGCCGAAGAGCCAGCGCTGTCCGAAGACGTCTCCGTGGTCATGTGGCCGGCATGACTCAACGCCAAAGGCGCACAGAACACTGTTCCCTTCCCACCAAAGGTGGTCCCTATTTTTCTACTTGCAATTTTTACTTGCTTTCGAACTGCTAGGTTGGCAGAAGCTGGGACAAGGAATGGGAGCTCACCCATTACGCGGCACTCGGGATTCGAACCGCCGAACCACCGGATCAACAAGCTCAGCATCTTAGCCACTGAGTCACCACGTTCCTTTTGAATTCCAGAATAAAACACGATAAAAAACCCCGAAAATGTTAGCCAAGGAGGAAAGTAGCAAAAATTCAGACCAAATCTCAGCGGGAGACCCATCGATTGGTTTTCCCCCTTGAAAACCCCCATACAGGGCCAAACCGACTCGCTCGGGGTTGTGTGTAAAATGAAAGCACGCTAACTTGCCAAAGGAAAAACCCTTCTCTCGCTCTCTCTAGAAAGGGGAGAGAGGGCCATAAAACAACCGTTAATCTTCTCCAGATTAAAAAAATAACAAAATAAAAGGCGAGGCTAAAAATAGACATCGGAATAGCGCCTGAGAACTTTTGCCTGCGTTTGAGGATGGGATAAAAAGCGAAATCGCTTCATCTGCTCGGGGATCGGGAAGGTGCAACTCTGTTTGTCTTGGCACCTGTTGAGGACTTGAAACTTGGGTTTTTTCCCCCCTTCTTTGCTCCAGCCCACTGGATTTGCACCAACTCCAACGTTCCCGTGAAGTTTCTGAGAAACACCCCTTGTAAACAGCTCCTTTTAGCTTTCGTTTAAAAACAAGAACAGAAAAAAAGAAAACGAAAGGAAACTGTCAACCCGGAATGGATTTCCCGGAGGTCTTTTGAATCACTCCCCAGAATCGTAAACTTTGGGGAAATCACTTCTCTTTTCCCCTTTTGCTTCCTCCTTTGAATAAAGTGACCTGCTTCGCAGGGCTGTTGTAAAGCCGTCGGTCTGGGTAGGAGACTGGATTGCAAGACAGCAAGCGGGCGGGCTCTGTGCCATCTGTTCTGTGGTCAGATCTGAACTCGTGGCCGTTCCTAATCTGCGTTTTTCTCTACCGCTGTTTAGCTAAAGTTGAGTCTCACCGATGTCTTGAAACTTTTGAGGGCTGTTAGAATCCCCAGGGAAAGGTGGGGCGAGATGCTCTTTGCAAACGCCGACCATCCTTGCCAAGTTTTTATAAACTACCTTGAAAGATAATTAAAATCACATTCCCTATTAACGGGCAGAGTTCAAGTGGCTGGCATGAAAAATGCATAATTGTGCCCATCAGAAAGATGCCCCCGGGGGGTGTGGAGGGTGGCTTTGGAGCCTTTAAAGAGCCTTCAGCCCAGGCTGGCATCACACCTGCCCGACCCTGTGCGGTCGTACCCCGTGGGTAATACATCGCCCACAATCATCTCCGCCCGCCCATCTTCCCTGCAGCAGCCGACGCTCGCACACACACAGCTGCTCTTATCTTTCCAGCACCTCCGATTTAAAAAAAAAAACACCAACACCTGCTTTCCAAAACTGTAATTACACACACACAGAGAGAGAGAGAGAGACACACACACACACACACGCCTGGGGAAAGACGTGTCAGCAGCTACCTTTGGCTCCTGCCAGGAAACACCCAGTGTGTCCCACAGCTGGGAAAAGGCCCCCCAGTAAGTTATGCTTCCTACAAACTCCACGCCTGCCTGCCTTCCCTTCCCCGCTTGCTCTAAAAAGTCCCTGCTAAAATTTCAAACTTTTAGGAAGAAAAACTGGAGGTTTCCCATCCCCAGTCAGATCTGGGCGTTGGGAGGTCCGGCGCAGAGGGCACGGTGCATTGGGACCTTTCCACCAGGAACCACGCCAGTGGGACACTCCCTCCTCCTCTTCCCTCCCTCCCTCCCTCCCTCCCTCTCTTCCACATCTCGCACACTCAAAACGGCTCAGATTTTCCACTTCTCCTCCCGTGTCCCGTCCCTCCCTCTTACAAGCCCCCACTTACATCCTGGTCCACATTCATCTGCTGGCTGCTCGACCGAAACCATACGCGGGGAAGGAGGCAGGCAAATTCTCCGGAGTTTGGGGAAGGAGGAGGAGGAGGAGGTCAGACCAAACAAAGCAACCTCCCCCCCCTTCTCTTCCAGATTAAAATAATCCAAGAAAGGAAAAAGAAGGAAAAGAAGGAGAGACCAGGCTGGCTCCGATGCTCTCTTCTTCCTCCTCCTCCTCTTTGCTGGCTCGTATCTCACGTTCTTCCTCGCCGCGGACTCTCTCCGGGCAGTCCCGGAGAAGAGGCATGTGCGCCCAGTCGCCTGCTACTCCGGGGAGGGTTTTCTGCAGCCGGTGCCAACTCCAAACTGGGGGAAAGGTCAGCCGATCCCGGAAGGCTTCCTCCTCCTCCTCCTTTCCTGGCAGTGCCAATCCTCCAACTCGGTGGGCGCCTCCTCTTCTTCCTCCGAGCGAGCGCAGACTCCCACCTGCTCGGTCCCTGGGCGCTGCTTCCCAGCCGTGTGTCTCTTTTACAGTGGTGGAGGAGAAGGAGGAGGAGGAGGAGGATTCGCTTCCCTTCCCCTCCCAAGCCTCCGCAAACTCCCTTGCCAGCCTTCGCCTGCCTTTCCCCAAGTGGCTCCGGGTGCCAGGAGGGGCAGGAAGAGAGGGGGAGGAGGAGGAGGAGGAGGAGGAAGAGGAGGAGGAAGCAACCCAAAGAGACAGATTTTGGGAGAGGGTCCAGGTCGCAGCCAAAACGTGCAGACGGGTGCAGCCTTTGGCGGAGAGAGGAGGAGGAGGAGGGGAGGGCTGACTTGTAAGGGAGGAGGAGATAGGAAACACCGTGGGGAGCTAGCCCCCTCTGCTTCCCCGCCCTCCCGCCCTGCCCCTATGTGACCCAGAAGTTTGCTCCGTCTGAATGTGACCTCTAGACAGCGTCCACAAGCCGCGTGGCATCGGCCCAAGACGACAAGGGTGCGGCCAACTTGGCAAGCCTTCCCCCCCCTTTTCTCTCTCTCTCTCTCTCTCTCTCTCTCTCTCTCTCTCTCTCTCCTCTGAATGTCAACAGCAGGGGAAAAGAAACCCAGGAAAACAAAACGTTTCTTAATCACTTCCTTCTCTCTGATCTCAATCAAAGGGGTTGTTCTTGGCAGCCGCTCCCACGCAAGCGGGGACCCCCTCCTGCCGGGCCTCTGTTTCTCTCTCCTCCGCCCCCCCCACGCCTCCACACACACACACACACATACATACACACACTTCCCGGAGGGTGGATTTGGTCCCAAATGTTTTGGCTTGCAGGGCGCGCCAGTCAGATCAGGATTCTGGAAAGGCAGTGGATGGGGGTGGGCAGCAAGGGGGAGCCCCTTTCCCCAGGGGAATGAGTGGGGAGCCTCCAAGTCCCCCCCCCCCCCCGACTCAAAGGCAGGAAATTGAGGGATGCACGCTTCCCCCCCCCCTTCACCATGCAAGGAGGTGCGTCTCTCCTCTTCCCCAAATGTAGAAAGCTTTGGATTAGGCGGAAAGGGGGGATTCCCCCTCCCAGCAAATGAATCCACCAAGAACCGCATTTATTGGGGAGACTCAAAGTCCCCCTCCCAGGGCAGAAAACTCAGGGAAGCATGCTTTCCCCCCACCCCACCCCACCCATGCAAGAATCTGCATCTTTCCTGCCCCTCAAAATGCAATGAACTTTGGAGTGGCCAGAAAGGGGGACTCCCTCCCCAGGAATGGACCCACCAAGAGCCCCATTATTGGGGAGACCCAAAGTGCCCCCCCCGCTTCCAAGGCAGGAAGCTGAGGGATGCACGCTTCTCTTCCCCCCCCCATGCAAGGAGTTGCATTTTTCCTGCCCACCCCCACCCCCAAAAAGCAGGAGTGTGCAAAACCGCTTGTTCAAATCTTAGCTCTGACACCCAGCTTAGTACACTTACAAAAGGGGCAACTTAAAAAGAGTCTCCAGCTTTGGGCAGGACAACACCAGACTGTCTTCTCCCCTCTCTCTTCCCCTCTAAGAAAATACCCCCTTCCTTTTTGCATCCCCCCCCCACCCACAGCACCAAGAACGGACAGCCCAGGGGTCAAAACCAAACTTCAAAGGCTGGGCAGAACCCCGATGTTCTGAATTAAGCCACCAACAGTTAAAAAAAAAAAGCTCGTGCGAGCCAAAAACTCATCACAGAGGCCAGAAGAAAAGAAAGACGAGGGAGGCGGTAAGCAAGCAAGGGGGGGTGCGCAGATCGGGTTGGGGGGGAGCTGAATTCTGCAGCTGGTATAAATTATGCAAATTGGGTTCATTTGCATACAGCCTCGATTAGACGGGTTTTTTTGAGTCAGCTCCTGGAGATGGAGAAGCTTGGAAGAGGTGGATAAAGAGATTGAAAAGGTGGGGTTGCACCTCGGTCTAAAACGCCTCTTCATGCAAGCGTTAATGGAATAACAAAGAGCTGGAAGGGACCTTGGAGGTCTTCTAGTCCAACCCCCTGCAAAAGCAGGAACGCCTATATACCATTTTAAACAAATGGCTGTCCAATCTCTTCTTAAAAAACCTCCAGTGTTGGAGCACCCACGACTTCTGGAGGGAAGTTGTTCCACCGGTTAATTGTTCTGTTAGGAAAGTTCTCCTCAATTCTAGGTTGCTTTTCTCCTTGGTTAGTTTCCATCCTTTGCTTCTTGTCCTGCCTTCAGGTGCTTTACCCCTGGTCCTTCTTTTCATTAAACTAAAGGTAAAGTTTAGTCATTCCCAACTCTAGGGGGCGCTGCTCATCTCCGTTTCAAAGCCGAAGAGCCAGCGCTGTCCAAAGATGTCTCCGTGGTCATGTGGCCGGCATGACTCAACGCCAAAGGCGCACGGAATGCTGTTCCCTTCCCACCAAAGGTGGTCCCTATTTTTCTACTTGCATTTTTTTATGTGCTTTCGAACTGCTAGGTTGGCAGAAGCTGGGACAAGGAACGGGAGCTCACCCCGTTACGCAGCACTAGGGATTCGAACTGCTCAACTGCCGACCTTTCGATCGACGAGCTCAGCGTCTTAGCCACTGAGCCACTGTGTCCCTTCATATATTAAATATAAGTTAAAGGTAAAGGTTCCCCTCGCACATATGTGCTAGTCGTTCCCGACTCTAGGGGGCGGTGCTCATCTCCATTTCAAAGCTGCTGAGCCACCGCGTCATGTCAACTAGACATACCCAATTCCTGCAACTATTCTTCGTATGTTTTAGCCTCCAGTCCCCTAATCAACTTTTATTGGTTCGATTTATTTATTGGTTCGATTTATATGCCGTCGTTCTCTGGAGACTCAGGGTGGCTTACAATGCGTTAAGCAACAGCCTTCATACCTTTGTATATACCTGCTTAGTAGGGCTTTTGCCCACCCCCAAGCGGTGTTCTTTTTTATACAAAGTCAGCTTATTGCCCCCACAATCTGGGTCCTCACTTTGTGACCCTTCTCTGCACTCAACATCTTTTTTGTGTCATGGTGACCAAAATTGGATGCAATATTCCAAGCATGATCTTACCAAGGCATTATAAAGTATGACCAGCTACACCAGGATAAATATTTATAGAAATATAGAACAGGTTAGAACAGGCTCTTCTGGAGTTCTTCAACTTTCTGAAGGTCATCAAAGGAGTAGAAAAGAGTTGGAAGGGACATTAGAGGTCTTCTAGTCCAACCCCCTGCTCAAGCAGGAGATCCTATACCGTTCCATGATTTATAATCAACAGACTTCCATAATTCCATAATTTCCAAGATGCACGGTTGAATAAGTCTGGGATAACCGAATCTTCCATTAACAGGTTTCTACATTCCACCAAGCAACGATCTGGATGAGTTTGGAGAAATGTATATTTCTTACAAAAATATCGAACAGGCAAAGTCCACTCTGCTAAATGTTATTTAACGATTGACGCCAATAATGTTATTTATTTAGCATGGAGATTCGCCAAAATTTTAAAGGATTCTCTTCCAAAAGGCATCTAAGGACGCTTGAGGTGAGTGTTTGTGATAACGGTGGTAGAGAAAGGTTCCCAGGTTGGATTTGGTCTACAAGAAGACCCTTAAACCAATGATGGGATTCAAGTAATTTAACAACCGGTTCTCTGCCCTAATGATTTCTTCCAACAACCAGTTTGCCAAACTGCTCAGAAAGTTAACAACCGGTTCTCCCGAAGTGGTGCGAACCGGCTGAATCCCACCACTGCCTTAAACCTGTTGACCCAGGAGTCAAGAGTCAATAAAACAAAACAAATCAACACAAGAAGACCCTCATTTCTCCCTGTGTGTCATTGTACAGATGGATCTTGACAGACTTGAATCCTGGGCCCTATCTAACAAAATGAAATTCAATGTAGAGAAAAGTAAAGTCTTACACTTAGGCAAGAAAAACCAAAAGTACACATACAGACTAGGTGAAACCAGGCTTAATAGCAGTAACTGGGAGAGGGATCTTGGAGTCTTAATGGACAACCAGCTAAATATGAGCCAAAAGGAGGAATTCCTTGACAGTGAGACCAATCGAACAACTTGCCTCCAGAAGTTGTGAATGCTCCAACACCGGAAGTTTTAAAGAAGTGATTGGTTAACCATTTTGTCTGAAGTGGTGTAGGGTTTCCTGCCTAAGCAGGGGGTTGGACTAGAAGACCTCCAAGGTCCCTTCCAACACTCTACTCTACACTACTCTACTCTACTCTACTCTACTCTACTCTACTCTACTCCCTTCCCTTTCCCATCTATTTATTTCTCTTCTCTTCTTCTCTCCTCCCTTCCCTTTCCCATCTATTTATTTCTCTTCTCTTCTCTTCTCTTCTCTTCTCTTCTCTTCTCTTCTCTTCTCTTCTCTTCTCTTCTCTTCTCTTCTCTTCTCTTCTCTTTTCTTCTCTTCTCTTCCCTTCCCTTCCATTCTATTCCTCTTCCCTTCCCTTCCCTTCCCTTCGCTTCCCTCCTCCCTTCCCTTTCCCATCTATTTATTTCTCTTCTCTTCTCTTCTCTCTTCTTCTCTTCTATTGAATTGAAGAACCTAGCGGTTCTTTAACAAACACTCATGTCCTTCTCCCACAGAACCTAAACATGCTCCGTAAAGCACATTGTGAGAAGCAGCCAGGTGTACAGGTGGGAGAGCCACAGGGCAGGTGAGGCATTCAACTTCCTTGCTCGCTGAGGCATGACTCCAGAAGTGTGAGAAAAATGTTGGGTGGGCGGGTAGAGTGCCAATCCCATTGAGTCGCGAGCCAAGTCGTCCCCGGGTCTCCAAAACAGAGAACAGCCAGGTATAGTCCTTGACTTACGGCCAACCAAGGGACCCCTAAATTTACATGTCGCTAAGCAAGGTGTCTGTTAAGTTTTGTCCCATGATATGGCTTTTCTTGCCACGTTTGTTAAGTTGAATCGTGGCAGACGATTCAGTTAGTGACGCGGTTCTTAAGTGAATCTGGCTTCTTCATTGACTTTCCATGTCAGAAGGTTGCAAAAGGGGGAATCCATGACTTTGGGACACAGGAACCGTCATAAATATGAGTCAGTTGCCAAGGGCCTGAATTTTGATCATGTGACCATGGGGATGCTACAATGGTCGTAAGTGTGAAAAACGGTCATAAGTCACTTTTTTCCGTGCCATCGTGACTTTGAATGGTCGGTAAATGAACTGTTGTAGGTCCGAGGACTAGCTGTAGTCACTTCTACTACACATGGCTGGTGCAAATACTCTGTTCTTATAGCAACAGCTGAAGGATTTACCAACCGGATGATCATACACAAAGACCAACTGAGTTCAAGGTAGGTAACGTGGGAGATAACAGAGATGGAAGGGACTTTCTAGTCCCTTCTGGTCTTCTAATCCAACCCCCTGCTTGACCAGAAATCCTAAACCCAGTGGTGGGTTCCTCCCGGTTCAGCCGAGCCGGTAGCGGTGACGATATGACGTCACCAAACTGGTTCTCTTTGTTTGGGAGCCCCCCCCCCGCCCCCCGCGTTATTCTTACCTTTTATTTGGCCCCGCCCCCAATCTATTACTGCCTCCTGAGTCCCAGCTGATCGGCTAGAAGGAAAAAAAACTGTTTAAACTCTTGCCGCGGGGCTTCAAAAGGCTGTCCTACAGCTGATCAGTGTTAAAAGGCAGTGTGGTGGTAGACTGGTGCCTCCAAAAACAAATGAGTAGACCAGTACAGCTCTGCAAGCAGTTAAAAGCCTGGTAGACCAGTACCTCTGCTAAATCCTAAAGAATTGTCACATGACCATCAAGCCACGCTCACAAAATAAGCCACGCCCACAGAACCAGTAGTAAAAAAATTTACACCCACCCCTGCCTAAACCATTTCAGACAAAGCGTTGTCCAATCTCTTCTTAAAAACCTCCAGTGTTGCAGCATTCACAACTTCTGGAGGCAAGTTGTTCCACTGATGAATTGTTCTCACTGTCAGGGAATTCCTCCTTAGTTCTAGGTTGGTTCTCGATTCGTTTCCATCCATTGCTTCTTGTCCTGCCCTCAGGTGCTTTGGAGAACAGAACAGAATAACAGAGTTGGAAGGGACCTTGGAGGTCTTCTAGTCCAACCTCCTGCTCAAGCAGGAAACCCTATACCACTTCAGACAAAGGTTTATCCAACATCGTCTTAAAAACTTCCAGTGTTGGAGCATTCACAACTTCTGGAGGCAAGTTGTTCCACGGATTAATTGTTCTCACTGTCAAGAAATTTCTCCTTAGTTCTAAGTTGCTTCTCTCCTTGATTAGTTTCCACTCATTGCTTCTTGTCCTGCCTTCAGGTGCTTTGGAGAATAGCTTGACTCCCTCTTCTTTGGGGCAGCCCCTGAGAGATTGGAAGACTGTTCTCATGTCTCCCCTGGTCCTTCTCTTCACTAAACCAGCCAGGCCCAGTTCCTGCAACCGTTCTTCATATGTTTTAGCCTCCAGTCTCGTCATCATCTTTGTTGCTCTTCTCTGCACTCTTTCTAGAGTCTCAGCATCTTTTTTTAGATCCTGGTGACCAAAACTGGATGCAAAAGACCCTCCTATATGGACCTCAACCAGATCTGACAGGTGCCAAACTCCCGGACTTTTAAGCAACCTGGTGCAAGCTGAAAAATGAAGTTCCCTCCTGTTGGAGGCTGCCCAGATTACAGAAGATCATTTTAAATCCGTGCCAGGGTATGTCAACTCTCCAAGGAACTTCATTCTCCTTCTGGGCCAAGAATTGATCTGGCTGCCTATAATTGAGAGGCTAGTTTGGAAGAAAGAAAAAACACAGACACAAAAAAAAAAAAAACCAAAAAGAAGATTTCCAAGCTTAGGACCTCGGCCCACAATTATATACTCTGCTGAATGTTTAGGCAGCCTGTGGGATTGTGGGTTTATTACACCATAAAAGTGTCACTGAGCACTGGGTCTGTTTTGTCTCTCCTCGCTTTGGCGTTAATTGTAGGGTGTATCCTGCTTTTGTCTCCCCCAGCCATGCAAAATCCCCTCCTCCTTCGCGTCGAACCTCCTGCTGACAGCCCAGATCCGATGTCTACTCGTTTCTTGCAAGGAAACAGACAAACCAATGCCACCTGCCAAGCCATTTCGGCGCCATCTGCAGAGTCACATTGAGCCACCCTAAAGCATTACGTGGGCGCTAAGCTAAAAAACCCTGTTCAGATAGCAATAAGAGGCAAATATTTGTCGCCCGGGGCTGATTTTTTTTTTTAATTTGATTTATATGCCGCCCTTCTCCGGAGACTCAGGGCGGCTTACAATGCGCTAAGCAATATTGTGTGGTCCTTGGGGTTCTCTGAGCTTGGTGGCTTTCTTGCAAGACATTTCACGACCCAACTAGGGAACGTCATCAGTGTTAGAAGGGAGTGGGGTTTGCAGAGGAGAAGAAGAGGAAGGTGGGAAGAAGGAGTACTGTGGGGTCCTTGGGGCTCTCTGAGCTTGATGCTTTTCTTCCAGACATTTCATGACCCAACTAGGGAATGTTATCAGTGCTAGAAGGTTGTGGGGTTTGTTTCTCTGTTTATATAGGATGGTTTGCCCTGTCTGTGTTGGTGGGAGTATTCTAGGTGGTTCCTTGACAGAGCTGTTCTTGAACTGTTTGTTTGGTTGTCTGAGTTGGTCGTTTCTTGATTTTGGATATTGTTTACTTCTCGACTGTTGATGTAGTGTTAGTCTCGGTGTTAACCTCTGCTGACATTTGGTATTGATTCCTGGGGAGGAAGGGTTTATGCCTTTTCGTTTCCTTTTTGGCTAGGCAAGCCACTAGTAACAGTGATGACTAACCTTTTTGCCATTACATGCCAAAAGTGGGGGGGAGCGGGGCAGGTCGCGTGCATGTATGCCCACACACATTCAATGCGCCCCACATGTGTGTGCACCCCCCACATTCCCCCCGCTTTTGGCATGCGAGGGCCCGGTAGGCCCGTTTTTTTTGCCCTCCCCAGGCTCCAGAGCCTTTCTAGAAGCCTGGGGAGGGCGAAAATGGCCTTCCCCACTCCCCGGAGGCCCTCTGCAGGCGGGAAACAGCTTGTTTCCCAACTTCCGGTGGGCCCAGAAGGCCTAAAAATCAGCTGGCCGGCACACGCATGCGCACCAGAGATGAGCTAGGGCAACGTTCGCATGCCCACCGATATGGCTCTGTGTGCCACCTGCGGCACGCGTGCCATAGTTTTGCCATCACAGCACTAGTGTACAAAAAGCAAGCAAGCCCTACTCCCTACTAGCACTGATGATGTTACCTAGTTTGGTAATGAAATGTCTGCGAGAAAACAGCTAAGCTCAGAGAGCACCAAGGACCCTGGTTCAGACACCCAGCCAGTCACTACTTCCTCCCTGTTGTTGTCTCAACTGCACAACAGAGAATATCAGACGTTTCCTAAGCTGGGTCAGAGTCTCACACACCACGGCAAACCTTTACACTGTCTTAGCAACTCCTGAATTGGTCTGAAACAAAATACACGCTTTGATCTTAACAGTCAAACGCTTACAAGCAAAATCTGGGAGGTTCTCATCCGTCACGCAAAGTGTTGTGACCCAGGCCCAAGTCGTTAGTATTAAATACAAACAGTTTGAAAACAAACTGACTTTATTCTGAGAATGAATTCACTTTCAGCGTAGCCCAAACTAAATTAAAGCAAATTCTTCAAAACACCATTCCTCAGTTTATCACCAACCTTGGGATAATTAGGCAAACTGCCAAAGGCTTTTCTTGGCAAAAGTTCAGAAGCAGAAGACGCCGACAAGAGATAAGTGCAGCAAGACAAGAGCGAGTCTATTAATGTTGTTTTCCGACAAAGAGCCCAAGAGCCGTTGCTGCTCTTTTAAGCCTTATGGGAGGGGCCAATCATCTCCTGGCCTTACTCCTGAGTTGTCCTCTCTGCTTTAGCTGCTCCTGCCTTCTGGCAGCTCTTCTCATACGTGCACTAGGAACAGGCTCCTCCTGTTCCTCTGCCTCTCTACTATCAGCCTCTGGAGGCTCTGGAGTCTGCACCCCACTCCCCGATGGCCTTGGCCCCATCTCTGCCTCCGACGCAGAGCCCTCATCCGGGCCTTCCCCAGCCTCCAGGACTGGCCCATGTTCTTCCTCAGCCTCATCGCTGCCCGACTCCGCTGCCAGCTCTGCAGGCGGCTGACGAACCACAACACTAAGCACCTTCAATGTCGTGCTGGCCAGCAATGGGTGTCACCCCATCAAGCTCCACAGCTGGAGCAACCAACACATTCATTCACAATGGGGCGTCTTGCAAAGAAAAAGAAAGCCAAAAGCTTACCTTTCTTGGCCGTTTCCATCTCCTCCTCAGTCCAGCGAGAACTTTCGTTCATCTCCAGAGAAGCTGGTGGAAAAGAAAAGAAGAGATTACAAGAAGAAAAACAAAATTCTTGGGATGTGTGTGCGGATGTGTGTGTGTGTTTATGTGTGTGTGTGTGTTTGTGTAAAACTTAGTGACATGCCGTTTGCAATGACCTTCCTATCGAACCTGACTTTCTTCAGCTTAGGCACAAAAGTCGGCTAGCTGACTTTGGGCTGATCACCAGGAGATGGTGAGTTCTAGTACCTGCCTTAGGATTGAAAACCAGCTGGGTGACTTTGGGCAAAATCACCAAGAGACAGAGAGTTCTAGTCCCACCTTAGGCACGAAATTTTTGGAGACAGTCCAAAAAAGAGCCACTCTGGTGTAATGGTTAAGGTGCTGGCCTAGAAACTAGGAAACTGGGAATTCTAGTCCTGCCTTAGCCAGGAAAACCAGGTGGATGACTTTGGGCCAATCACCAGGAAACAGAGAGTTCTAGTTCCTGCTTAGGTTTGAAAGCCGGCTGGGTGATTTTGGGCCAATCACCAGGAGATGTGAGTTCTAGTTCTGCCTTAGTCATATAAACCAGCTGGGTGACTTTAGGCCACCCAACTGGTTTTATATCTCTCTCAGCCCAGCCTACCTCACAGGGTTGTTTTTGTTGGGGGGAAAAAAAACAGAACGAGGAAGGGGCATTAGGTATGTTCTCCACCTTGAGTTATTTATAAAAAATAATAAAAGCAGGAATAAAATAAAGCAAAAATAAAAAGAGGAAAAGCTACTATTGTGAATCGTCTTTATCTTGACGATTCTGGTTTTCGGATCTAGAATCAAACCACAAGAGTAAAACAAAAGTGCAGCTCAAGTCAGCCCCGAGGGCTAAATCCAGCTCTCCACCAGTTCATCAACTGAAGCTCTACCAGTTGAATCATCTACCAGGTCTTCCCATTCAAGCTAAGCCGAACTAAGCCCAGATCCCGGGATCCACCCCGTCAAATTTCCAAAATAAGATTTCTCAGTTCTCCACAGCCCTCAAGTGGCCAAGAGAAGCAACTTCTCACAAGATCTAAGCAGAAGACTGCCGGTCTGTCGAGAAGGAAGTGGCTTTCCAGAGGATTTTAATCCAAAATTTGTCATCTCCTGTCCTACTTCTTCACTCCGGCTCCGCCCGTGTTTTGGAACAAATCTCTCGGCACGCCCTTCCAGGTTGTCCTAGAAAAACCAGGGCCATTTCTGACTTCCTTACCTATACCGTCTGTCGCTTCCAAAGCAAAAGAGAATTACATTTGTTTTATTCTTACTTGCCAGTTTGAGAAAGCAGTGCTTTGAATTATGTTTAGTATTATACAGATTTTATATATATTTTGGACTCAATTGTGGGTCGTAAGTCGAGGACTCCTTGTACACCACAGTGAGCTGGTAGGTAGGTAGTAGGTAGGTAGGTAGGTGGGTGGGTGGGTGGAGAGAGAGAGAGATGAGAGAGGATAGAGAGACATATAGGTAGGTAGGTAGGTAGGTAGGTAGGTCGGTATGTAGATGGATAGATAGATGGATGATAGATGAGAGAGAGAGACAGGGAGACACAGAGAGAGAGAGAGCGACAGAGAGAGATGATAAAGAGACAGAGAGGTAGATATGTAGGTAGGTTGGCAGGTAGGTAGGTAGATAGGTAGGTAGATGGATAGATAGATGGATGATAGATGATAGAGAGACAGAGAGAGAGACAGAGAGAGATGATAGAGAGACAGAGGAAGGTAGGTAGGTAGATGGATAGATAGATGGATGATAGATGATAGAGAGACAGTGAGAGAGAGCAACAGAGAGAGAGATAATAGAGAACAGAGAGGTAGGTAGGTAAGCAGGTAGGTAGGTAGATGGATGGATAGAAAGATGGATAGATAGATGATAGAATGACAGAGAGAGAGATGATAGAGAGACAGAGAGGTAGGTAGGTAGGTAGGTAGGTAGGTAGATAAATAGATGGATGATAGACGAGAGAGAGAGAGAGATATGAGAGGGGGGGGGGAAGGAGAGAGAATCAACCACCTCACTGTGGTGTACAGGGAGTCCTCGAATTACGACCCAAAATTTCTCTTGCAAAGCCAGACGCTCATTAGAGGTAGAGCTCTCGCCTCACAATCAGGAGGCTGTGAGTTCGATCCTACGTAGAGGCAGATATTTCCCACTCTGGACACCGATGAGAATATATCTGCTGCTAGCTCCATTCAGTTGCCCAGACTCCACCCCGCAAGGGATTATGGGGTCGTTAAAAGGAGATGATGATGACCAGGGACCCTGCAACAGTCGTTAAGGGTGGAAAAAGGTTATAAGTGCCTTTCTTCAGTGGTCACTAAACGAACTACCTGTATTCTTCTTCCTAGTTTAGGTCAAAAACTAACATAATGGTCTCTGTTTAGAATTCCAGTCCCTCGTTGGAAGAAAATTAGAATTGATAATGCATCGTTTTCTAATGACTTCTGTTCTTTCCCTGTTTAGGCTCCTGCTTGGAAAAGGTTGGGCTCTGTGTGTGTGTGTGCGCGCGCGCGCGTGCGCGCGGGCATTCTTTCCCAGCACAGTCATCAACATATTTTAACGTCCCCATAATTTTTTTTATTATTTTTTTTATTTTTTAATTTTTATATGCCGCCCTTCTCCAGAGACTCAGGGCAGCTTACAATAGCCTTCATACTTTTGTATATTTTATACAAAGTCAGCTTATTGCCCCCACAAACCGGGTCTTCATTTTACCCACCTTAGAAAGGATGGAAGGCTGAGTTGACCTTGAGCCTGGGGAGAATTGAACTCGCAGTAATTGCAGGCAGCTGGATGTTAAATGCTGTCTTAGTAGGAGGCATTAGCCTCCTACGCCACTCAGGCTCCCTTGCGGGGTGGAGTCTGGGCAACTGAATGGGGGCTAGCAGTATGTTTTAATGGCCGGATGCTCTTCCTGTCGCCAATGCAGAGTTATATTCGGCAGATACATTTTCGATGTGCCCAGAGAGAGAAATATCTGCCTCTACCTAGGATCGAACTCACAGCCACCTGATTGTGAGGCGAGAGCTCCATCTCTAGGACATTGCACCACTCTTCTTTTCCAGCGTAATGCCATTAAAAAAAAAGAAAGAAATCCACACACCCTACCACATACACACGTCTTGTCCTTTCGGCCCTTGTTTTGAGAGGTTCCCCCCTCCTCACTTCACCAGCGGGAATCCCTTCTCGATCCCTGAATCCGTTCATCCGTGCTACGGAGACCTACCTAGCTCAGAATTCTGCTGGGGCACAGCCACCTCCTCGTGGTTGGCCTCGTTGGCCATGGATCGAGTGATGCGTCCTTTCCTCCAGCCCTGGCTATTGGCCGTCTTGCGCCCTTTGGAGGTGACGGCTTCCTTCTCGTCATTGTCCTCGCCGGACGTGTCCTCGTTCTTCTCCCTGATGGAACCAGAGCAAGAGAGAGAGAGAGAGAGACAATCAGGTTGGGTTTTCTGCAGAAAGGTAGAACATCACTGCAGCCAATTTACATCAGTTTTGATTTTTTTCTAAGTTTTCCAAAAGTGGGAAGGAGGAGAGATCTGGCTGAGGGGGTCAGGTGGAAGCAACCAGGGTCGCCGTTGCAAAGAGCTAAACTCAACTTTATTGATTTCTGCCTATGTTACAAGAATCTGCCCAGATTGCTATCTTCCACCAGGAACGGCCAGATAAGGCTTCGTGGATCTTGGAAGTGCAGCTTATGCCTCTTGTGGCTATGCAAGGACTCCAAGCTAGGCCCTTGATCGACTCCTCCTTCCATCCGAACTGGCAGTTTCCCAACAGAGCAACACCGACGCAACCCAGTCAAATGTTCCTTCCAGCCAAGGCTTAAGTCGGCCAACTCTTCCATCAGGGTCTAAAAATGCTTATTTCCCTGGGCACGGCGTTTCCAAGTCAATTTTTTTTTTTTTTTGCAACTTTCGATGACCATCAAGCATTTTGCTACTCTTAGAAGCAGGAAGTTGTCTTTGCTTTTCCTTCAGCGTGTTTCAGGAAGACCTCGAGATACATCACCGTTGCAACCACACGGAGCATCATGAGGTATCCTGGGATCAAATTTGTACCGGGGATCAGCAGGTGTGACCCTTTGACAGAATCAAAATCAGACCATTGATAGAAGCCAACGGGTTTCCACTGAACATCCAGCCAGATGCTAAAATTGATAACCAGCCCTTGCTTATCAATGGAAACTAAGCGGAGCAAATGGCCAGTTTTAAGTTTCTGGGTGTAGAGGACCTGACCTGGGGGGGCTCACGTTGCAGACCTGGTCAAAAGCGCCCAGCAGAGATTCTACTACCTGAGACTTCTCAGGAAACAACAACTGAATGGAAAACTGCTGGTGACCAAGTTCTACCGCTGCACCATAGAGAGTATTTTAACTTACTGCACCTGTGTGTGATTTGCCAGTTGCACAGTGGCAGATAGGACAGCGCTCTAGAGGGTCAACGTCACTGCCCAGAGGATCATTGGTTGCCCTCCCCCCTCTTTGGAAGAGCTTGATAGCCCCCCTGCCTTAAGAAAGTTCAAAATGTTCTTAAAGATCCATCTCATCCTGGGTACCCATTTTTTTGGGGCTATTACCATCTGGCAGCTGGTACAGGGCAATAAAAACAAGGACAAATAGGCTGAAAAACAGCTTCTATCCCAGAGCAGTAACTATATTGAATTCTACTGTATAGTGCAATATTAATGCAATATCAGGGGTTTTCAATTCAACTGTATAGAATGTGAAGGATGGGTGTTTGTGTTTTATTTTTATAGTTATTTTTATATTATCAGCTGCACGAAGGCAACAGGGAAAGACCGAGTTGGGTTTTTGAGCAAAGTTTGGAGAAGAGAAAAACATCACTCGTTTCCCCCCCCCCCTTTGTTCTTCTTTCTCTTTCCCGACTTTTGTTTCTATTTGCATTTGGCCCTATTACAAACTTTAATAAAAAAAAATATAAACTCCTGTGTCTGCACACACCTCCCCCTCCCCCCCCCCCAAAGGAAAGCATCGCTCAGTGAGTCACAAAAATCGAGAAACGAATGCAACACTAAGTCTTTTTTTCTTGGAAAGCAAACGCCTTCCCTCCCAGACTTACTTTGTCAGTTCCTCTTTGTCGTTTTCAGATTCTGGCTTCTCCTCTTCCTTCTCTGCATCTTTCTCTTTTTCCTCTTTTTCTTCTTGGTTATTCCGGGGCATCTGTTGCTGCTGCTGTTGCTGCTGCTGTTGCTGCGAGGCAGGGAAGGAGAATCAAAAACAGGGAAATTGAACATCTGGAGGAGACTAAACCATCCGAACTCTCGCTTTCAAACTTAAGGAGACGCCAGACTTGGTCTACGCTTTCTCCTCTCTTCTGTTCCCACACAATGATTTCTGATCGTTTCTCTTTTTCAACAGGTTTATGGGAAAGAAATTACGTACGACACGGTTCTATCGTGACACGCGCTCCGACAGGGGTCCAAAGCATGAGAGAATACATCATATATGCAACATGACTCTTACAGTTTCAGCCTCCTCATGTGTTGCAAAACAGCCCAGCAAAGAAAAAAATCTTGAATGAAAAATCTGTGAGAAAGTGACCAAATTGCTGTCACCCTGCTACAGCCATCTTATCTATCTATCTATCTATCTATCTATCTATCTATCTATCTATCTATCTATCTATCATTGTCTATCTATCATTGTCTATCTATCTATCTATCTATCTATCTATCTATCTATCTATCTATCTATCTATCTACAGATATCAGTTTATCTATCTTTATCTATCTATTTATCTATCTATCTACAGATATCAGTTTATCTATCTATCTCTATCTATCTATCTTCTCTTAATCATCTACCTACCTACCTACCTAGCTAGCTAGCTAGCTAGCTAGCTAGCTATCGTCTAGCTATCTAGCGATCCCATCCACTTTTCCATCCCATCCATTCATATCTAGCCACATTCATTCATCCATCCATCTGTACATCCATCATCTGTTCATCCCATTCATCAATCCATATCCATCCATCCATCAATCCATATATGTAGCCACATTCATCCCTCAACATCCATCCATCCATTCATCTGTCATCTATCTGTTCATCCCATTCATCCATCCATATCCCCCCACATCCGTCAATCTCTATCTATCTATCTATCTATCTATCGTCTAGCTAGCTAGCTATCCCATCCACTTTTCCATCCCATCCATTCATATCTAGCCATATTCATCTATCCATCCATCATCTCTCTGTTCATCCCATTGATCAATCCATATCCCTCCATATCCCTCCATCCATCCATCAATCCATATATGTAGCCATATTCACCCCTCAACATCCATCCATCCATTCATCTCTGTCATCTATCTGTTCATCCCATTCATCCATCTATATCCCCCCACATCCATACATCCATCCGTCAATCTCTATCTATCTATCTATCTATCTATCTATCTATCTATCTATCTATCTATCTCTTTATCTATCTATCCATCTTAATTCTGCTTTTATTATTTTATAAGTAACTCAAGGCAGCGCACATACTTCCTCGTCCTATTTTCCCAACAAAGTTGTGGGGGAACACAAGGCTCCACCAAGGAGCCTTGGTGGAGCAGCGGACTAAAGCGCTGTTAAGTAGCACTTAAGTAGCACTTAGCTGCCAGCTGCCTGCAATTACTGCGAGTTTAAATCTCACCAGGCTCAAGGTTGACTCAGCCTTCCATCCTTTCGAGGTAGGTAAAATGAGGACCCGGATTGTGGGGGCAATTAGCTGACTTTGTATAAAAAAGAACACCGCTTGGGGGGGGGGGGTATATACAAAAGTATGAAGGCTATTGCTTAACAAACCAATAAACAATAATAATAAACACGCTGGCCCGTTTTCAATCTGGATGACCAAACCGGAATGTCAATGTTGCAAAGAGGCTACAAGACGCCCGATAAACAAAACAGGCGGGGCTTCGGCTACACCGTTGCCGCTGCCATCTCGAGTTCTTTGACTTTCCAATGTGCCACCCCAGGCAGTTTTACCCGTGAGTAAAACCAGGGCCACATCTCCCAGCCCCATCATGGACCTGTTTGCATCGCTTCTGAATCTACTTCGAAAGCGAAACGGTGCTCTGCACGCAAAACTCGGCTCAGCGGCACTTTTAGTACCCTCACGTGCAAGACCTCAGCCTCCCCCTGGGAGTGTGCAGAGAGACAGGGTGGTGGAGTGGTTAGCGGGCTGGATGAGAAACCATAAGACACATCCTGTAAGTCTGGAGACACTGAACCAGCCCCTCTCTGGGCCCAACTGAATTTGCAGAGGAGTTGTTAGGAGAGGGGGGAAAAAAAACCAAGAGGAGGGGAGCATTGCAGACAGGGGTGAAATGCTCCCAGTTCGGACCGGATCACCCAATCCGGTAGCGATGACGGCGGGTGGTTCGGAGAACCGGTAGCAAAAATTCCTCCCTCCCATGCCCAGCTGAGCTGCGCAATCATCAGAGGCTTTTTTTTTACTTTTAAAATCATTTTTTCTACAACCTCTTCCGATGAAAAAATGCTTTTTTTTTTTTTTTAAATTTGATTTATATGCCGCCCTTCTCCGAAAACTCAGGGCGGCTTACAATGCACTAAGCAATAGCCTTCATACTTTTGTATATTTTATACAAAGTCAGCTTATCGCCCCCACAAACTGGGTCCTCATTTCACCTACCTTAGAAAGGATGGAAGGCTGAGTCAACCTTGAGCCTCGGAGAGATTCGAACCCTGCAGTAATTGCAGGCAGCTGGTCTTAATAAGCTTAATAACAGGGTGCCTTAAACCTCTGTACTACCAAGGCTCTTTTAAAAGTAAAAAAAAAAAAGCCTCTGATGATCGCGCGGCTCAGCTGGGATCATCAGAGGCTTTTAAAAGCATTTTTTCTACAACCTCTTCAGCCAAAGAGGTTAGAGAAAAAATGGTTTTAAAAGAAAAAAAAAAAAAGGTTGGCCATGCCCACTCAGTCATATTACCCCCACACACAGACACCAAGCCATGTCCACAGAACCGGTAGTAACAAATTTTACATTTCACCAATGATTGCAGTCCCTGTTCCACAAATAAAGGCTGAGTCACGATCCAGTCAATCAAGAACCAAATACAAATGCAAATCCAAGCTTGCAACCATGCTACCTGTGTCATGCAGATTAACAGAGTTGGAAGGGACCTTGCAGGTCATCTAGTCCAACCCCGCTCAAGCAGGAAACCCTACACCATTTTTGACAGATGGCAGTCCGGTCTCTTCTTGAAAGCTTCCAGTGATGAAGCTCCCACAACTTCTGAAGGAAAGTCATTCCACTGAATATAGAATAACAGAGTTGGAAGGGACCTTGCAGGTCATCTAGTCCAACCCCGCTCAAGCAGGAAACCCTACACCATTTTTGACAAATCGCAGTCCGGTCTCTTCTTGAAAGCTTCCAGTGATGAAGCTCCCACAACTTCTGAAGGAAAGTCATTCCACTGAATATAGAATAACAGAGTTGGAAGGGACCTTGTAGGTCATCTAGTCCAACCCTCTGCCCAAGCAGGAGACTCTATACCATTTCTGACAGATGGAAGTCCAGTCTCTTCTTGAAAACCTCCAGGGATGAAGCTCCCACAACTTCCGAAGGCAACTTCTGTTCCATGGGTTGATTGTTCTCACTGTCAGAAAAGTCCTCCTTATTTCTAGGTTGAATCTCTCCTTGCTCAGTTTCCATGCACGTCGATTTCACCTTCTGTTTGGTGCAGCTAAAGGGCCCGTCCGAATTATTTATCTGCCCATTTAGGACAAAGTTGCCACTATCAATTCAATTTAGACCCAGCCTTTTCCCCCCCCCCCAAGGAATCTGGAACACTCCTATCTATGTTATCCCCATAACACCCCTGCGAGGTAGGCCAGTGAGCCACCACAGCAGAAGGTGAAGCTCTCCCCTGCTCTCCCTAATCCTATTCCAACTCTGTACAGATAAGTCCTCGACTTACAACAGTTCATTGAGTGACCATTCAAAGTTACAATGGCACTGAAAGAAGTGCGTTACGACCGTTTTTCACACTTATGACCGTTGCAGAATCCCTATGGTCACATGATCAAAATTTCAGATGCTTGGTTTCTGACTCATATTTATGACGGTTGCAATGTCCTGGGGTCACACAATCCCCTTTTGTGATCTTCTGGCAAGCAAAGTCCACGGGAAAGCCAGATTCACTTAACAACCGTGTTACTCACTTAACAACTTCCAGAGATTCACTTAACAACCGTGGCAGGGAAGGTCGTGAAATGGGGCAAAGCTCACTTAACAAATGCCTCACTTAGCCACAGAAAGTTTGGACTCCATTTGTGGTCAAGGAATCAAACAAGGACCAGTTTTCTGTTTCTCAAATCCCTAAGGACCGGGATTGTCTGTGTTGGGTTTGGCAAGCTGGGAGCACCATGACAAATCTCTTCGACTAGCACGAGCCTGGTGAACTTCTGCCTAAATGAGTCAGGCAGCCCACAGATGGCCCTCCTCCAAACCCACACAGGGAAATTTGCAAAAGACAACAAGGATGCTCCAATTAGGATTTCTGCCCCGAGCCAAGGGGGATGGGATGGATGGCCTTCTGGGGCCCTTTCCAAGCCGAGACGCCAACCATGGTAGCCGCAATTGGTCCCGTGCAGAAGAAGAAGAAGAGGAGGAGAATCGGCTTCAACCCACCACCGCATTCTTCCTCTCGACCCACATCTTGGTTTTACTCCTCCCGACTCAAATCATCCGGCAGGTTGCAAACAATCCTGCCTGCGTAGCCACCCCTCCCTGTTCCTGGGTTGCTGCCGCAAGGCTCCCCCCCCCTTCCCTCCCAGGCCAAAAATCCTCCTCCCCAACTTTGAATGCCTGGCAGCCGCTGGCACCGTGCCTCCCTCTCTCCTCCGCTGCTGCGGCGCAGCATAAATTATAAACAACGCCTGACCTTTGCTCTGATTTCTTGCGGCATCCCGTGCGTGGCGCAGCTCTACTTCCCCCGCCCCGGGGCATTCAGCATCCCAGCAGCGTTCTTCCCCCCCTCCACACACACACACACCATTGTGCAAGCTCACACCAGGGCACCCGCAGGCAACACTCCCCCCCCTCAATCACCAAGGCAACCCCAGCCCAGCGCGATAACTTATCTCCCCCAGAGCACAGGGGCTCCTGTAAACAGTGCGTGGAGCGTGCGGCCAGGGCTGTGCTTCAAAGCGCTGTGCCTCGGCTGTTTTGTTTCCCCCTTCTTGGGACCTGTTCTTGGCATGGCTCTCCGGCACACTTCGAGCGTACAAACAGCACAAGCGCTTCCAAGCTCCCTTGGCTGGCCCAGAGGGACGGGGAAGGGAGGGGAGGGGGGGTGTATGCCTTTATAGGGCCCCCCCCATCCCACCTTCTGCTTAGTTCTGCTTTTAGGGGGTGGGGAAACAAAGGACGGGTGAATTGGGGACGAGACGAAGACTTTTCCTGGGGTTCTTTCCCGCGCCTTCGGAGAGGTTTCCGTACGTACCCCGTGAAGCTGCCCCCTCTCCATCATGGGGGCAGGGGTAGGGGGTGGTTCAACCAGTCCTTTTCAGAAATAATCCCCTCCCACTTCTCTGGGTCAGGAAAGGACAGGAGAGAGGGGTGTCCCTTGGCCTCCGGTGGAAGATAACAAGTAGGGTGGAGGGAATTTGTTTTTTCTTTTTTGTTTTTTTCCTTTCCCGGCCAAATGTTTCGTGCGCCTCTCCTTTCGTTCTCAGGAACCCGGCTCACCTCCCAGGCCTGTTCTCCCCGGGACTTCAGCACTACCAGTGTCCCTTCTGCCTGCAGCGCCCGAGGCCTCTTCATCGCTCGGCCATCCCCGTGTGGCGTGCTTCACGCTCTCCGGCTCAAATGGCTTCCTGGGGATTTGCATAGTTGAGCCATGGACTCGCCACGACATTCCTGTTATGATTTTGCAATCTACTGGAATAACACGGCCCCGCTCTGCGCCCGTCAACGAGCCGAGATGAGTCATGAGCTATAAAACCACCGCTCTCGTCACCGGGAACCTTCGGGGCTGGCTACAGCCTTGGCGTGATTCATCTCCGCCGAGGCCAACGTTAACCCTCCAGCGCAACGCTCTCCACACCATCGAGCGCCCGGCTTTTGAGGTCACAGAGTCCTCCCCGGGGGCATGTGCGTAGTACACAAGCACACACATACACACGTGTGCAGTTGTGTTATGCACAGCGCGCCCCATCACGTAACAATAAAGCCCTTTTATACACTGCGGATATTTCTGGCCCCGGGTTCTTTTTTAAAACCTTTGGAGGGGGTGGGGGTGCAAAGGAAACACACAACAACGTTTTTGTCCTGGGTCAAAACAGCCTCCTGCTCAAACCACAAATGCAGGTTTTCTTCAACCGTAAAATGAGTCATCACACTAGTGGTGCATGTGTTTGTGTGTCTGTCTCTGCCTAATTGTCAGTTTGTGGAAGTGGGAAAAGGGGGTCGTTGGCTTTGCAAATTTGCAATTTTCTCTAGAGGGATACAACCGTTTGCATTCACACAACACTGTTCGATCCTAAACCGCCCTCGTTTGAGATCCGCCGACCGACCGACCGACCGACCATCCTACCTAACTTCATCTGGCTTAAGGAGTAGGCCCAGGTCACACAATCTGCTATTGCAATGTGGTGTGTCTGCACGCAGTAGTAACAAAGCTAAACCGCCAAACAACCCAAGTAGACTTCAGACCCTCAATGCAACCTCTAACCCCAAAAGCCTGCTGCCTAAACCAAAACTTTATTAAAAGTAACTGAACCCCTAACTTAAGTATTCATCTAAAGCCAGGGGTGTCAAACTGGATTTCTTCGAGGGACGGATTACTATTGTAGTTCTCCTCCTAGGGCCGGGCCAGCGGTGGGGGTACACCTTCAGCAGCATCCTGCCGGCCAAAACGAGGCGTGGGGGGGCACACGAGCCCCCCCCCCATGCCCAGTTCTCGGCCTGAGCGGCCAAAATGGTTATCCTCCAGCTCTCCCTGCCTTTAATTTTTCAAAAAAATATATTCCCCTGCCTCCCAGAAGGACCGCCGGCCATTTGTGTTCGATAAAATCCACAGAGAAGACATGCAGCAAAAATAACACTAAGGCAGGTAGTCCTCGACTTACGACTTCAATTCAGCCCAACATTTCTCTTGCTAAGTGAGACATCTGCTAAGTGAATTTCGCCCCATTCTAGGACCTTTCTTGTCACAGTTGATAAGTGAATCGCTGCAGCGGTTAAGTTCGTAACACGGTCGTTAAGTGAATCTGACTTTCCCATTGATTCTGCCTGTCGGAAGGTCTCAAAAAGGAATCACATGACCCTGGGACCAGGGGTGAAATCTAGCAGGTTCTGACAGATTCTGGAGAACTCTGGGAGTTGAAGTCCTCCAGGCTTAAAGCTGCCAAGGTTGGAGACCCTGACTAGGGAATTCTGGGAGTTGAAGTCCTCCAGGCTTAAAGCTGCCAAGATTGGAGACCCTGACTGGGGAACTCTGGGAGTTGAAGTCCACCCATCTTCAAGCTTCCAAGGTTGAGAAACACTGTTCTGGACCTTTTCAAGGCCCTCCATCTTTCATGATTGACCCTTTGAGTAGTTGGGCACTTCTGGACCCTTTCAAAGAGACGGTCCTCCACCTTTCATGATTGACAGCTCCTCCTGTCCCTCACTCCTGGCCATGTTGACTAAGACAGGAAGGAAATGGGAGGATAAACCTAGAAGAATGCTTGTCTTGCCAGCTCTCCATTAGTCATCCAATAGTATTTGTGGGTTAATCCAAGGCACACAGCAACACCCATCCATTTTTCACTGGGCTTTTTTTTCCCTCTCTCTCTCTCTCTCTCTCTCTCGCTTCCATCTTGGCTTGGTGCAAGTTTCCTCGTAGAAAGGCTGTTTCCAATTCATCCAGCCTCTACAGTCATCCAGAAAGTCTCTGCAAGCCATTGTCCTTCCGTTATTTTTAAACCACTAAATCGGGGGGTGGAGGAAACCAATAGAGGATCTTAGCTATAGCTTAAGGTGGAACTGTGGGTGCTCTCTGAGCTTGGTGATTTTCTGGCAGACGTCTCATGACCCAACTAGGTAACATAATCAGTGCTAGAAGGGAGTGGAGATTGGGAGGAGGAGGAGGAGGAGGAGGATTATTATTGTGGGGTCCTCGGTGCTCTCTGAGCTTGGTGCTTTTCTGGCAGACGTTTCATGACCACACTAGCTGACATCATCAGTGCTAGAAGGGAATGGGATTTTCAGAATAGAGAAGGAGAAGAGAGAAGGGAGGGAGGAGGAAGAGGAGGACTGTGGGGTCCTCGGTGCTCTCTGAGCTCGATGCTTTTCTGGCAGACTTTCATGACCACACTAGCTGACATCATCAGTGCTAGAAGGGAGCAGGGTTTGCGGAGTGGAGGAGGAGGACGACTGGGGGGTCCTCGGTGCTTTCTGAGCTTGGTGGCTTTCTTCCAGACATTTCATAACCCAACCAGGTCATAACTGTCAACCATTCCAGCGGGGACGGCAACCAATGGAAAATTGCACCAGCCACCCCACATACTGCCCAGAAAGCCTCGCCCTGCCTCCTGTTCTCATCGCCGGCTTGCTCTATTCATCCTGCCGCTTCTGGCACCGCCGACGTGGCCTCCATCTTCTTTTTTTTTTTTTTAATTGCAAAAGTTTTACAACTACATTTTCACCCCATTTCCCCCCCCATCCCCACCCCCCATCTTCTCAGTCACCGCCGGGACCGCCGCCACCTCTCAGGAAACAGCAGGTGTTCGGGCCTGAAGTGGCCGGCTCCACGCCTGCGCGGAGGCCCCATGCCTGCTCAATATCAAGAGAACCGCCCAGGCCGCCCAGGATTGATCAGGGTTTGCCCAGGTGTAATCAAGGCTTGATAGCCAGATCTCCACCCAGGAGTAATCAGGATTTGCTAGCCCAGATGGGGTCCAGCTAGGGATGTGAGGCGTTGCATGGCTGGGAGGGTGGAGCTAAAGGGGTAGAGTCGTGAGGTGGAGCGTGGCAGCTTTAAAAAGGTGGTGAGAGCACAGAGCAACTACTGTGTTTCCCCCAAAATAAGACATCCCCTGATAATAAGCCCAATCAGGCTTTTAAGCGCACGGCAATAAGGCCAAGCATTTATTTCAGGGTTCAAAAAAATATAAGACAGGGTCTTATTTTCGGGGAAACACAGTAGAGCTGACAATATTTCACTGAGACTGCACTGGGTGATTGTTGGAACGTGCCGGAGCGTGAAGGTAATGACATTGCAACAACCTTCACACCGTTGTCTGGAGTTTTCCCTTACCGCGCCGTTCCGGAACCTGACAGTAACATTATCAAGGGCTGATGATATTACCTAGTACGTATATCACTAGATATTATCTAGTGACCTAAATGTAACTGATGATGTAACCTAGTTGGGTCATGAAACGTCTGTAAGCTAACCTCGAAGCTCAGGGAGCACCAAGGACCCCAGTCCTCCTCCTCCTCCTCCTCCTCCTCCTCCTCCTCCTCCTCCTCCTCCTCCCTGGAAACCTCACTCCTTTCTAACATTGATGATGTAACCTAGTTGGGTCATGCAACGTCTGCAAGAAAACCGCCAAGCTCAGGGAGCACCAAGGACCCCACAGGCTTGAGGAGGGTGGGCCAATTCCTCCCACCCTCTTGAACTTATGATGAAGCCCACCTGCTCAAATGGTCTAATGATGCTTTCTGAGAAATGTCTGGGATGAACCTTTGGAGAGCAGGAGAGTTTTCCATAACTACGAGCCACCAAAAGGAGACAACTTGAGGATCCAATCATAAAGGGTAATTGAGAGATACAAAAATTCAGAGGCAAACAAAGTCTTCCCCCCCCCCAAAAAAAAAATCAGGAGAACAAAATCTCCAAATAATTAAAGTATCTGACGGATGCCCTAATTAAATCGAGCCAAGCTTCAAAAGAAATCCAGTTGTTTATTAGGAGCTTCATGTTGGCACGTTCCCAAGTGAAACCAGCTCTGACCCTATGTAATTTACGCTCCAATTATGACCCTGTTTCCCCCCTCCCCCCAAGGTGTGTCATCAATCACATTCTCCAACGGAGCACTCCCCTCAGGCCGCTGTGTGTAACCCTGGGAGACAGCCTTGAGAGAGATAAGTCTGGAATGTGCATCTGTCTTTGGCTGTCGTGCCATTTCATCGGTTTCCCATCCCCCTTGATTATGTCAACTCGAGAGCAGACCAGGGATGCTTTGCAAGTTGACATAAAGTTTTTTATTTTCTACTCAAAAACGGCAGTCCAACCGCCATCTCTGCTTGCAAGCCTCCCACCCACACAGACCACAAACGAGCATGAAAAGATCCTTTAAAAGCCACCTCAGCTCCTTTTCCAGGTAAAAGCAGAAACTATAAAGCCAGCGAGACGTTTCATCACCACTTGAAGAGCTTCCAAGTCTCCTCCGCGCGGTGAAACATTTTACAATATTTTCACCCGAAGCTCCAGTTTCTCCTAGCGTGCATTTTGCAAACTCAGGCTGTCCTCGACTTACAGCCGTTTGTTGAGTGACCGCTCGAAGCTACAACGGCACTCGAAAAACGGACCGATGACCGTTTTCCGTGCTTAGGGCCATTGCGGCACACACACACACACACACCCGCGGTCACGGGATCAAAATTCACACCCTCGGCAACTGGTTCGTATTTATGACGGTTGCAGTGTCCTGTGATCCCCTTTTGCAACGTTCTGACAATGGGGAAGCCAGACTCACTTAACAACCGCAGTCATACAAAGAGGTAGTATTCAGCCAGTTCAGACCGGTTTCGCCTGAACCGGTAGCAGAAATTGTGGGTGGGCCTGCCGACTCGCCCCGGCTCTATGCTGTCCTATTTAGGCACGTTTTTGAGCTCAGACACATGTGCGGAAGGGGCGCATGAGAATAAAGAGAATGCGCGGAATGCCAGGTGCACGCACGGAAGGCAGGCATTATGCTACTACGTGCAAACTAGTAGTAGCATAATATAAAACCCACCTCTGGCCATATACTGAACAACTGTGGCCAGAAAGGACATAAAACAGGTCAAAACTCGTTTAACAAATATTCTCACTTAGCAACGTGTATTTTGGGCTCAATTGTGGTCATAAGTCAAGGACTACCTGTATTACAGGGGTCTATCTCTTCCCCCACCCCACCCCCGCTAATTCCTGGTTTTTCTTCTCCAAGCAAGGCTACAATCTCTCGCTTAAGTCTCGTTGCTGTCTTACGTCCAAATGGCTAAAAGTGAACTAGCAAAGTTTGGCACCCTAACAAACATCTCAGACTAAATAAACCAGCTCTGGAGCTCCGAAAATAACAAGGCAGTTCCAGGAATAAACAGGAAGAATCACAAATCTGGATTCCCCGGCTGTTTTTTCTGCTAAACAGGGATTTCCCCTTAATATTGATTTTTTTAACACTCAACAAATTCATCCTCCGCCATGTTAAACAAATGCACCGGAGGTATCATTCAGTCATGTCCAGAAGGGAATTTTTCCGTCTTTTTTTTAAAAACTGCAGAACTCCTGATCAATAGTAAACGAGGTTGTCCTGAAGGCTGTAGTGGGGGGGGGGGGGCTCTGCGGGAGCCAAAACTTTGACCAAAATTTAGTTTCTTCAAGAATAATGGAGGTTTGTGGAGTTCTACAGAGCGCACACGGAAAAATCTTGATTTAGAGGTTTGATCTCTGGAGAAAACAGGCCAAATCAGTGGCAAAACATTTATTGTGGATTCTTAAAGGAGGACTGAGAAAGGTTTGGGGCACCACTGATGAAAAGATCTCACAGACCAAAGTGGAGAGGACAAGGGAAGGAAAGGGATAGAATAGGAATAGGAATAGGAATGGGAATGGGAATGGGAATGGGAATGGGAAGGGAAGGGAAGGGAAGGGAAGGGAATAGAATAGAATGGAATGGAATGGAATGGAATGGAATGGAATGGAATGGAATGGAATGGAGCTTGGAGGTCTTCCATTCCAGCCCCATGCTCAAGCAGGAGACGGAGACCCCATACTATTTCAGATCAGTAACTGTCCCGTCTTTTCTTAAATTCCTCCAGTAATGAAGCACCCACAACTTCTGGTGGCAAGCTGTTCCACTGGCTAACTGTCCTCACTGTTAGGAAGTTTCTCCTTAATTCCAGACTGCTTCTCTCTTCGATTAGTTTCCAATCATTCTTTCCTGCCCTGCCCTCCGGTGCTTTGGAGAATAATTTGATTCCCTGGTCTTTGTGGCAGTCTCTCTAGAACCCTAGAACCAAGGCCTAGTACAGCCCTACAAGATGTTGCTGCTTGATCTCACCGAGTCCTTAAGACGCTTTCCATCTTCCCGCTGGGTTTCCTTACCTGGTTCTTCCCTCGCCTGCGGTAATTCCTTCTCACTAAGTTCTTGTAGTTCTCGTTCTTCTTCGTCAAATAGTAGTAGAGGACACAATCCGCCACTGTCTAGAAAAAGAAAAACAACAGAGACACACGTTGGTGATACTTGGTAACAGAGTTGTGGGAGGGAAGCAGATTTTGGATAATATAATATGGACACTGGTGGGATTCAAATAATTTAACAACCGGTTCTCTGCCCTAATGACTGGCTGGGTGGGCATGGCCAGGGTGTGTGACAGGCAGCTCTCGGCCTCCTGCACCCCCTGGGAGCAAAAACTGGTCACACGGGGGGATGAGCCCCCCCCCCCCCGTTTTGAGCCTAGGCGGCCTCCCTGCAGCCTCCTGAGAGCGAAAACGGGCCACAGGGGGGGCACTGCCCTCCCCTCGTCCCATTTTGGGCCTAGGAGACCTCCCTGAAGCCTCCTGGAAGTGAAAACAGGCCACGGGTGGGAGCCGCACACCCCCCCCCCCCGTGCCCCATTTTGGGCTTAGTAGGTCTTGCTGCAGCCTCCTGAGAGCGAAAACAGGCCACAGGGGGAGCACTGCCCCCGCGCCCCATTTTTGGCCTAGGAGGCCTCCCTGAAGCCTCCTGGAAGTGAAAACAGGCCGCAGGGGGCGCCGCACCCCCTCCCGCGCACCGTTTTGGGCCTAGTAGGCCTCCCTGCACTTGCCTGGGAGCCAAAATGGGGCCCGTGGGAACTCCTGGAAGGGGCGGGGCCAGCCAGCAATTTAACTACCAGTTTGCCCGAACCGACTGAATCCCATCACTGAATATGGACCTTCTGATGCCACTTTGGTGTGTTTGTTCCTTTTCAAAGCACCACAACCCACAAGAGGATTGGCAACCAAGATGGCCGACTCTTAGAAGAGGGGTGGATGGCTTTCCTCAGTGGTTCCTTGGAAATAGCTGTCCCGGGCAAGGTTTATGGTTTTGGCAGGGGACCTTGGGAAGAAATGCCTCCTTGAAGTTTGCAGTTGGGTTACTATTTTGATAAGTGCAACTTGGGGAGGCCACCAAGAAGGCCCCAACAGTTTCTTCACAGAAGGTCCAGCTTGTAGGATGAGCGTGCCTTGATAAAAGGGAGTTGTGAGAAAGGATTAAAAGAAATGTCTACTTACTTTTCTGTCCAGGAAAGAGGCGATAAGACCAAAATTCTTTGGATGTTGCATGAACCTGCAAGAAGAACCAAAGGAACGATTAAGAAACTGACCATGAAGATAACTTGGTTGGAGCAACCAACCATTGCTTCGTTCGACATAACCATCAGAAGCAAGAGCTGGGGAGTGATGCGGTGGCCTAGAGGTGGAGCTCTCGCCTCACAATCAGGAGGCTGTGAGTTCGATCTTAGGTAGAGGCTGATATTTCTCTCTCTGGGCACAATGAGAATATATCTGCTGGACAAAACTCCGCACTGGCAACAGGAAGAGCATCCAGCCATTCAAACACTCTGCTAGCTCCATTCAGTTGTTCAGATTCCACCTCGCAAGGGATTTTGGGGTCGTTAAATGATGGTGATTGATCAGAAGCAAGAGCTGGGCTGGAATGATACCCAGCAGAGGGGGTCCTACAGATACTCTATGCAGGTTGTCCTCGACTTATGACCATAATGGAAGCCAGAATTTCCACTGTAATGATGCTTGCAGTTTAGAGTCACCCATATGACTGGACCTGATTTTTACAAGTTCTTTTTTATGGTGGTCATTAAGTGAATGCTATGGTCACTAAGTGAAAATAGTGGTCATTAAGTGAAACCATGAATTTCTATGGGTGTTTTTCTGTCCGAAACCAGCGAAAAGCTAAAAAAACGGCAAAAAACCTGTTCTAAATTGCAGTTATGGGACCGTGGATTGCTGTAAGTGGTCATAATGGTTAGGGGGTCATGTGACCATGTGGGGAGCTGTTCGAACTCCAGAACTGGGTCGCAAGTAGCTTTTGGCAGGTCCATTGTAACTTTCAATGGTTGCTAAGTGAGGACTACCGGTATTCTACAGATACAATTGTGGTATGTTATGACCACAATTGAGCCTAAAATTCCCGCCGTTAAGTGAGACATTCCTTAAATGAGTTTTGCCCCATTTTACGACCTTTCTTGCCACGGTTATTAAGGGAATCACTGCGGTGGATAAGTTAGTAACCCGGTTAAGTGAATCTGGCTTCCCCCTTGATTTTGCTTGTTGGGAGGCTGCAAAAGGGGATCGCATGACTCCCATGACACAGAAACCGTCATAAGTATGAACCAGTTGCCAGGCACCTGAATTTCGATTGCGCAATCATGGGGACGCTACAAAGGTCGTAACTGTGAAAAACGGCCCTAAATCACTTTCTTCAACACCGTTGTAACTTGGAACAGTCACTAAATGATCTGTTGTAAATTGAGGAGTACCTGTATAATCACCCCAATCAGAGATGAAAAGCTCCACTCAGAGCTAGGGTGTAGGGTCTCCTGCTTGGGCAGGGGGTTGGACTAGATAATCTACTACAAGATCCCTTCCAAATCTGTTAATCTGATGACTTCCAAACTAGGAAGGGATGTGTTGTGGCCCGTATGCGGCCTGTGCGGCTGGTGGCTGATTCTGACAGCGAGGAGGCTGGTGTGGTGTTGCACCAGAAGCCTGTGCAGCTGGCACTCGAGTCAGACAATGAGGAGGCTGGAGAAGATGTGGTGCCAGAGGCAGGGATTCAGCCAGGGCCTTCAGAAGCTCCAGAAGCTCCCTTAAGTGAAGAGGACGAAGAGGAGGAGCCTCTTCTCGATGCACGGGCGCGCAGAGCTGCCAAAAGGCAGGAGTGGCTCCTCAGTAGGAGGTCTCCTCGAGAGTAAGGCTTGGGGCTAATTGGCCCCTCCCTTAGCCTATTTAAGGAAGAACGCCGACTGAAGCAATTTGCAGGGAACAACTTCGTTCACTCTCCTTCGTGCCTTGATCTTAGTTCTTTGCAAATTGCTTCTGGGCTTTCTGCCAATCATAGTAAGATTAAGATTATTTATTCTTTGGATTTTTGTAGGCTGTTAAGGAAGTTAATTAACAGCCTTTGTTTGGAAAAAAAAAAACCTTATCTAATTTAGTAAACTATTGTTTGTATAGACTTTGTGTGTTCTGCGTTCTTTGGGGTCTGTAGCTGGGGCAGAACAGGATGTGAGGTTGCCCACAGATGTCTCCCCAACTCCTCCTCGGAGTGAAGACCTCCCCCCCTCCCCCTTAGCCTGCCTCCTCAAGGACCACCGAGGCATTGCGCTCCACTCACTTCTCTCGGAAGGTCTCCTTCTCCTGCTCACTCCACATATTCATCACTTGCCGGTCTTTGTAGACCTTCATGGGGTCGTCCATCAACCCGTTCATGTTGATGAACTTGATGCGTTGCTGCTCCGCGTCGTACAGCATCGGCGGGATGACGGCAAGCTGGCGCATCTGTTTCTCCAGATTCTGGCAGGGAAGAGAGGAAAGGGCCTTGGGAGGAAGCAGACCACTGGGGGAACAACCCGAGACTTTGACAAGAGGACAAATTGGGCAATGAGGTCTCTGGGATTGCAAGGAGGTGGACTTTCGTCCATCTGCTTTTAAGTCTCACCCAGGGATGGGCTGCTGGGGGTGCGCAGGGATTCGGGAGAACCTCTCGCTAAAATTCTTTGCAGTTCAGAGAACCCCCAAATCCCACTATTGGCTGGCCCACCCCACCCCGCCCCTCCCAGGAGTCCCCACACAGCCCATTTTGGATGCAGGTAAATGCAGGGCGCGCGTGGAGGCTTGGGAAGGGCAAAAAATGGGCCTACCGAAGTTTGGGGAGGCCTCCAGAGGGCCTCTGGAGCCTGGGGAGGCCATTTTTGCCCTCCCGGAAGCTCAAGGAAAGCCTCCGGAAGCCAGGGAAGGCAACCCTTCCCCCTTCCGTGGTGCAGGAGGCCGACTAGACCACACCCACCATGGCCATGTCCACCCAGCAACCCGGCAGAGAACTAAATTTTTTGCTAAAATTTTTGAAGCCTCCCCTGGTCTTATCCCACCTTTCGAGTAATTTCCGTTGCAAATTTCCTCCCAACCCCAAAACAGAGCCTGAGAGTTTAAGCCCAGCTTAAAAAATAAATCAATCAGGCTTATTTCATAAACCCATGAGATCCTGCTGGGACCGATGAAGAATGAAGGGTTAAATTAATGCTAAATTTCTGTTGATGATGTTGGTTTCACGGAGTACGATACAGAAATGCTGGAAAGCCAATATATGATTCTCATGACGTCTATGTGGAACCTCCATGGTCAGAGGTAGACTATCCCAGAATATGATTTTCTGGAGGGGACAAACAATGGGAGAACAGCTGCAGTCTTCAGTCCAAGCTTGTGAGCTTCTCAAAGGTGTCATTTTAGGAAGTCCAGAGCTGGATGAGAAGGTTCTTGGACATAACCCAGCTTCTTTGTTTATGTTAGCTACGTACTTGAGACTTTCAAGGAGAGACATGGTGGAGGGTCTCCTTGCTTGGCTGGGGGGTTGGACTAAATGACCTACAAAGTCCCTTCCAACTCTGTTAATCTGTAAAGATGCAAGAGTGATGGGAATCTCCAGATACTGAGGAAATCCACCTCGGAGAACTGAGAACTGTGGCAAAGGAGAGGACCACAGAGCTTATTTCCTGCTGGTGGACTTCTTGGAAACATCTGGCTGCCCATGAAAGAACAAAGGTGGGTTGGATTTGACAGACTTTTGGCTTCATCCAGCCAAATATTGATTATGCCAACAAGCAGTATTGAAACAGGAAACGTTGGAGAACGTAGCTGCACCTGAGTTTTCCCTAGGTCGGGAGAATCCATCTGGCTTCAGGCCTCCCTCTTACAAAGGCCAACTGGCAAAGGAATGGGGAGGTTTTCCAAAAAATTAAATCAGAGGGTTGATGCCCATTGAATGCTCCTAGTTGGTGGCTAGTGGTGAGCCATGGTGGCGCAGTGGTTAGAGTGCGGTAGTGCAGGCTACTTCTGCTGACTGCCAGCTGCCTGCAATTTTGCAATTCGAATCTCACCAGGCTCAAGGTTGACTCAGCCTTCCATCCTTCCTTCCTTTCATAACTGCCCACTGCCAGGAGTTCAATCCTGACTGGCTCAACGTTGACTCAGCCTTCCCTCCTTCCAAGGTGGGTAAAATGAGGACCCAGATTGTTGGGGGCAAGAAGCTGCCTCTGTAAACCGCTTAGAGAGGGATGTTAAGCACTGTGAAGCGGTATATAAATCTAAGTGCTATTGCCCTTTCTTCCTTTCTTCCTTCCTTCCTTCCTTCCTTCGTGTGCTCTGCTTAGACTGCAATATTGCAGGCTAACTCTGCCGACTGCCAGCAGTTCGATTCTAACCAGCTCAAACTTAATTCAGCCTTTCATTCAACCTGCAATTTTGCAATTCGAATCTCACCAGGCTCAAGGTTGACTCAGCCTTCCATCCTTCCTTCCTTTCATAACTCTGCCCACTGCCAGGAGTTCAATCCTGACTGGCTCAAGGTTGACTCAGCCTTCCCTCATTCCGAGGTGGGTAAAATGAGGACCCAGATTGTTGGGGGCCAGAGGCTGACTCTGTAAAACCGCTTAGAGAGGGCTCTAAAAGCAGTATGAAGCGGTATATAAGTCTAAGTGCTGGTGCTAATAAGGTCTCCAAAGCAGGAGAGAAGAGCACCCAAAGGACAGTGCAGGAGAAGCTCTTGGTCCAACCCATCCAAGAGATCAGCTTCCCTCAGCACCAGGCAGGATCAGCGGGGCTGAAGTTAATGCAATTGTGACAACAGCCTGAACCACCAGTTCCTGTCTCCAGATCTGTGGCGGAATCAACTCTTCCCCAGTGGAAGAGAGGGAGGAGAGATGAGAAGGAGAGGACTTCAACCACAGGAGAACGGCCAACCCAGCCTCACCTCTTGTTCCGAGAGCCCGTCAATAATCTCCGACACTTCGTGCTCGCTGCGCGCTGCCGACATGGAGAATCCGCTGCCTCTTTGTCCTCCCCTGCTGAGAAACAGCAGAGAAAAATGCTGAAAGAGGGACCGTTTCTTCCTCGCCGGCCATGGCCTCCAAATGACAACCGCCGGGGCCAAGAAAGAGGAAGAGAGATCAGTGCTGGGAAAGGCAAGAGGGTGGAGGGGGAAAGTAGACCAGGAGGAGGAGGAGGAGGAGGTGTGGGAGCAGGACCCAATGAGTCAAAGGCGGACCTTCTAGGGATTCAGTTTGATCGGCACTGCCAAGGAAAGGTTTAGCTGAGCATGACTGTGCCCCGAGTGTTTTGATCTTCGTTGGCACCACGCGTGTTTCGATGGGCCGCTGATTCTCTTGAGAAGCTACACACTCCCAAAAAAATGTTACTGGGAGGGTATCCCAAAGGTGCTTTTTTTATCAAGAGGCAACTGGACTTTCTGGTTTTTCTCTGAAGACGTTTCGCTTCTCCTCCAAGAAGCTTCTTCAGCTCTGACTGGATAGTGGGGAAGGGAAGGATTTCAATGGAAGGCTCTTTCCATCCCCCACCATCCAGTCAGAGCTGGAGAAGCTTCTTGGATGAGAAACGAAACGTCTTCAAAAGGAAAAAAAGCAAGAAAGTCCAGCTGCCTCCTGAAAAAATAAGGACCTTTGGGACAACCATGACCTGGAGGACTGAGAATCTCTATAGACCAGTGATGGCAACCCTATGGCACGCGAGCCACAGGTGGCACGTGGAGACATATCGTTGGGCACGCGAGCATTGCCCTAGCTCAACTCCGGTGATTTTCGGGCGTTCCAGGCCCACTGGAAGTCGGGAAACAGGCTGTTTCTGGCCTCCGGAGGGCCTCCGGGGGATGGGGGTGAGGAAGGCCCGTTTTTTGCTCTCCCCAGGCTCCAGAGGCTTTCTAGGAGCCTGGGGAGGGTGAAAATAGCCTTACCCACCCTGCCGGAGAGCCCTCCAAAAGCTGGAAACAGCCTGTTTACCAACTTCTGGAAGTTGGGAAACGAGCCGTTTCCAGCCTCTGGAGGGTCTCCGGGGAAGGGAGGCTGTTTTTGCCCTCCCCAGGCTCCTAGAAAGGCTCTGGAGCCTCGGGAGGGCGAAAAACAGGCCAACCGGGCCCACCATGCCATTGCGTGCCAAAAGCGGGGGAACCGTGGGGGGAGGTGTTGCACATGCATGTCCAGGGCACATTGAATTATGGGTGTGGGCACGCACACGCATGACTCCCCCCTCCCCCGTGCGACCCCTGCTTTTGGCACACGACGGCAGAAAGGTTAGCCATCACTGCCATAGTCAGTTACTGGGAGGGGGCTCCTGTTTGAAGAAATGAGTGAATGACGACGAGACCCTCGCCTGACGGAACTCCAACTCAACTCCAATGCAAGCCAACCCATTAACCTGCGTTTCAGAGAGCCACTTCCCTGGGCATGTATTTATCAATTCTAAATGCATTAAAAACAGCAATTTGACAGCAACATCTGGGAGGGGAGCTTTGTGATTTATGTCACGGTCCTTTGCAAAGTCAACTGAGATGCTGTTGTGGCTCCGTTACCTGAGCCTGTGTTATCGGAGGGAGAAAGCTCTGAACATGAAGGAGAGGAGTTGTCCAGGCCTCCCTCTCCAGGATCTTCCTCTCTGGCAATGCCTCAGGTGTCTCCCGAAGGAGAAGAGATTGGCCAGGAGCCAGGTATCTCCTCGCAGTCGGACAGTGACGGAGATAAGTCTTGGCTGGATCCACGCCAGCGTCGGAGAGACAGGCGCGCTCAGCAGAAGAGGAGGCGTGCCAGAGATTAGGCTGAGTCACTGGACCACACCCCACAGGGGATAAAAGGGGGTGAGGTGGCCATTCAGACTCTGTGAAGGACAAAACTAAACTACTAGCGAGTCACATTGTATCTTTGAAACAACGTTATCTGCCTTGGATTTAATACGGACTGGACTTGACAATTCTTGAACTGTGTGTATCTTGTTTGGGTTTATCTGTCGGAGGAACAACCCCTCCCTCTATGAGTAAAGTTCTTGGCAAGCAGCTACTGGGTTGTTGCCAATTCTCTTATCGGAAGAATTTGTCGTCTGCCAGTTTTATTTAACCCCTGACTATCTGTTTGTGTGCGTGTGTGAGACGGGGACAGAACAGATGATTTGAGATGGTCCTACCCTGTTTCCCTGAAAATAAGACCTCCCCCGATAATAAGCCCAATCGGGCTTTTAAGCGCATGCGTTAAAATAAGCCTCCCCCCCCCGTAAATAAGCCCTCCCCGAAAATATTTAAACGCGGAGCTGGAAATCAGGTAAGATGGCAAGAGGAGCCCCATCTTGCTCCATGCACCCCAAAATAATAAGACCTCCCCGAAAATTAGGCCAAGCGCTTATTTTGGGGTTCAAAAAAATATAAGACAGGGTCTTATTTTCGGGGAAACACGGCATCTTCTCGCTTCAAAGCTCCTAGCGGGAAGAAGAGAGGGTCGTGAACAAGATTGGGGTGGAGGGCTGGATTTTGGTCCCAGGGAAGGACCAAAGGTTTCCTGTAGGGAAGGCGGAAACGATCTCTGGGATCTAAATCTCCTGGCCACCACTTGTCCTACCTCAGAGACCATAAATGGAGCACCGGCTGACCTTTGCATCCGTTCCTGAAGTTCTCTCTGCTTTCTGATCTCGGGGAACTGTTTCTCATAATATTCGCGGACTCTGCTCTCTTTAGCTCTGCGCCGCGGGTTATTCTCGATGCGTTCCACTTTCTTCTCCCAAGCTTCCATCAGCTGGTCATACCGCTGGCAGAACTTCTGCTCCTGAAGAAAGAGACAGGGAAAGCAGAAGCAGAGAAGTCATAAAAGGGGGGTTCCCACACCCCAAATCCATTTTGAACCTGGTTATCTAGGGGTTTTCAGGTCCAATTTACTTTTTCCTTTAATTTTCAGGTCCTTTAGCTTAGTTTACTTTATTGTCATTACACCTCGTACAACAAAATTAAGTGCCATTCTCAGTGTACATTATACATAAAAAAATAAAACAAAAACAAACATCCTTCACATTCTGTACAATTGAATTAAAAACCCCTGATATTGCATTAATATTGTACTATACAGTAGAATTCGGTATAGTTACTGCTCTGGGATAGAAGCTGTTTTTCAGCCGATTTGTCCTTGTTTTTATTGTCCGGTACCGTCTGCCAGATGGTAATAATTCAAAAAAAAAAAAAAAAAAAGGGTGCCCAGGATGAGATGGATCTTTAAGAACGTTTTGAACTTTCTTAAGGCAGCGGGGGCTATAAAGCCCTTCCAAAGAGGGGAGAGGGCAACCAATGATCCTCTGGGCAATGACGTTAATCCTCTGCCACTGCTACTGTGCAACTGACAAAAACTGTGCAGTAAATTAAAATACTCTCTATGATGCGGCAGTAGAAGGTCACCGGCAGTTTTCCATTCAGTTGTTGTTTCCTGAGAAGTCTCAGGTCGTATAAGCTCTGCTGGGCCCTTTTGACCAGGGCTGCAATGTGAGCCCCCCCAGGTCAGGTCCTCTTTTAGGATAACACCCAGAAACTTAAAACTGGCCACTTGCTCCACCCGGTCTCCATTGATAACCAAGGCCTGAAACACCTGGCGGAGAACCACAAACTGAATCCATTCAACCTGCATCCTCACCCTTTGATCTCGGTGGGGGAGGGGGGGGAGCGTATTGTCCGAACGCAGCTACTGCAGACTGGCAACCACTGTGGATGGTTTGGCATGAACCTGGCCCCATTATGATTTCATCAATAAATCATGGTTTTTAGGGATGGATTGAGTTCCACGAGAATCAAGAATTCTGCATAAGCCGGCTGAGACACTTCTCACTTCCTTTTTGCAAGAAGCAAGATTTCCCTTGGCGTGCAACCAAGACTGGAAAACCGATAGCCAATGAAACGATCGGTTTTCCACTCTTAAAAAAAAAACAAGGCCATTGAAATTCACACAAGACAAAAAAGGGCGCCCACACCAAGGAAAGCAAAAGCAAGGAAGATCAATTTATGGAGCGGTGCCATTTGCTTTAACCATTCTTCGGTTCACGTCCTCAGTTAAATAAATAAAGAACTGCAACCTGAAGGGGACAGGAAGGGAGGCTTTTCTAGAAATGTGTCTCCAAAACTCAAGATGTGTCTACTTCGAAATGGAAGCCCGAAGGATTAAAAGCATTAAACGCAGCGTGGTTGACTTAAAAGAGACAACCCTACCCTGATGAAAGAGACTTTAGGAGACCAAAAGAGAAGGGTTTGAGAAAATGTAAGACGTCATCTAAGGAAGGGCATTTACAGGATAGAGAATGACAGAGTTGGAAGGGACCTTGGAGGTCTTCTAGTCCAACCCCCTACTCAAACGGAGACCTTATACCAGTGATGGCTAACCTTTTTGCCGTCGCATGCCAAAAGCGGGGGTCGCATGGGGGGGTCACGTGCTTGCATGTCCACACCCATAGTTCAATGTGCCCCGCCCCACCACACATGCGACCCCCCCCCACTGCACTCCCCCTGCTTTTGGCATGTGATGGCACAGTGGGCCCATTCCTCACCCTCCCCAGGTTCCAGAGGCTTTCTAGGAGCCTGGGGAGGGCAAAAACGGCCTTCCCCAACTCCCCGGAGGCCGGAAATGGCCTGTTTCCTGACTTCCGGTGGGCCCAGAAGGCCCGAAAACCAGCTGGCCAGCGCGCGCATGCATGCTGGAAATCAGCTAGGGCAATCCTCACGTGCCACTGATATGGCTCCGCATGCCACAGGTTCGCCATCACGGCCTTATACTATTCTGGGCAAATGGTTGTCCAATCTCTTCTTAAAAAACCTCCAGCACCCACAAACTTCTGGAGGCAAGCCGTTCCACTGATTAAGGGTTCTCATTGTCAGGAAAATTTTCCTCAATTCTAGGTTGGATGTCTCCTTGATTAGTTTCCATCCAATACTTCTTGTCCAGAATAGAATACAGAATACAGAATAAAAGAGTTGGAAGGACATGACAGCAGTCTTCCAGTATTTGAGGGGCTGCCTCAGAGAGGAGGGGGTCAAGCTATTCTCCAAAGCACCCAAAGGCCAGACAAGGACTAATGGATGGAAACTGAACAAGGAGAGATTCAACCTGGAAATAAGGAGGGATTTTCTGATAGAGAGAACAATTAACCTATGGAACAGAAGTTGCCTTCGGAAGTTGTGGGAGCTTCATCACTGGAAGCTTTCAAGAAGAGACTGGACTGCCATCTGTCAGAAATGGTGTAGGGTCTGCTTGGGTGGGGGGTTGGACTAGATGACCTACAAGGTCCCTTCCAACTCTGTTAATCTGTAAATGACCTTGGAGGTCTTTTAACCCAACCCCCTGCTAAACTAGAAGACCCAATCCCACTTCAGACCAATGGTTGCCCAATCTTTTCTTAAACTTCCAGTGTTGGAGCATTCACAACTTCTGGAGGCAAGTCGTTCCACTGATTAATTGTCCTGACTGTCAGGAAATTTCTCCTTAATTCTAGGTTGGCTCTTACTCCTTGATAAGTTTCTATCCGTTACTCGTTGTCCTGCATCTCTGCCTCTGAACAGTTGCTGGCTTGCAGCCTGCCTGCAATCCAATAAAAATACCGAACCCGTTTGGGAGTTTCACAAAAGGAAAGCAAAAATTTCTCACCCACTGTTTACGAGCATGATTTCTCCTCTTGAAGTATAAAATCAGCTTCTTCCGCATTGCCTGGTTTCTGCAAAAGAGACGAAAACTACAGGTGGGACCAAGGGAGACCCACTTTTCCTCCACACCCCGAATTGCTAGCGGCAATGAAATGACAGCAGCAGCTGCAATGCACTCTCATGCCATCAAGTCTGGGCCTTTTATTTTGCTTTTATTTTTATTTATATTTCTCCGTTTTATTATTTTAACCTCAAGGCTGTGAGCATACCTACTCCTTTCTCCTCCTATTTTCCTGCAAGAGGGATTGGGCTGAGAGGGAGGGATTGGCCCAGAGTTACCCAGCTGTCTTTCATGCCTAAGGCAGGACTAGAACTCACTGTCTCCTGGTGATTGGTCCAAAGTAACCCAGCCAGCTTTCATGCCTAAGGCAGGACTAGAATTCACCTGGCTTTTGGGGAAGTCGCTGATAAACTCTGATTTGGCTCACGATACCCTGGGCTGTATTCACCCAACCAGTTTAGCTCGGCCACTTCCAATCTTGCAATTTCATTCAAACAATGCCCGCAAAGCTTCTTTTGTTGTCGTTTTCATAGATAACATTGTTTATGGTCCAATGTAAAGCCTGAACATGGCCAATTTGGGAACTAAGCCAAATGGGATGCCTGCAAACACAATTTTTACTATAGTTTTCCCTTGGCAGGAAAAGCAACATCTGTTTGCGATAGGGGGAAAAAAAACCCAACCAGCTACTTAGGCACCCTGGATTGAAAACAGCTGCATTTGTAAAAACAGGAACATCCCATTTGCTTTTTTTGAAAGAAAATAAATAAGATAAACCAGCTTCTTGAATCGAAAGGCAGACGCTAATCAGTTCTCAAAAGAAAACCGAGAAACTGAATTCCTCTTTGGCTGGAAAAAAAAAGGATTCAGGTGTAAAAAACCAAATTTAATTTCTAAGGCAGCATTCGGCAGGTGGCAGCTACCTTCTTTTCAGCACAAAATAGCCCTTAATAAGAAACACCAGCAGCCAACTTTACAAATAAAGGTAAAAAGCGGACCGGAAAAAAAACCTCTCTCTTTGTGTTCTGAGATGCAGAACAGTAACGGAATAAAGCTCGTATTGAAATTTAAGAGGCCAAATTGCTTTCAAAACCTCCTTTGCAGTGGTTAATTTAAAAAAAGAGAAAACCCTCCAATCGGCTCAGAATTAAATCCGATTTTTGCAGATGAATCCCATTCCTGTGGAAGCCAACTTCCCTTTTTCTAGATTTTATGATGGGATCAAAACACCACCACCTAAGGCTTAAACCCCTGGAAGGGGGATACTTGGGGCCTTTTCAAACTCACGACAATGCAGGATAAGTTTTAAATTCAAGAATCAGGATTCGTGGATCCATTTTTCTGGGAATGGAGGCAACTGGGAAAACCAAAACTTCTCTGAAGACAAAGAAAGGAAAAGCTGGGTGTGTTTAAGAGCAGCAGAAAGCATCTGGAACAGTGTTTCCTAACCTTGGCAATTTTAAGATGTGTGGACTTCAGCTCCCAGGATTCCCTAGCCAGGAGAATTCTGGGAGTTGAAGTCTACCTGTCTTAAAGCAAGCTGGTTAGGGAATTCTGGGAATTGAAGTCCACCTGTCTTAAAACATGCTGGCTGGGGAATTCTGGGAGTTGAAGTCCACCTGTCTTAAAGCATGCTGGCTGGGGAATTTTAAGACAGGTGAAGTCCACCTGTCTTAAAGCAAGCTGGCTGGGGAATTCTGGAAATTGAAGTCCACCTGTCTTAAAGCATGCTGGCTGGGGAATTCTGGGAGTTGAAGTCCACCTGTTTTAAAGTTAATAAGGCTGAGAACCCCTGGTCATCAAACAGCCTTTAGAATTTGGGGGGAAAAATAAGGCCGCTGAATCTGACATTTTAAACTTTTGTGAAATCTTCCGACGAACTGCTCTGCATTTGGAAAGTCAGCAAAAAAATTCAGGGAGCAGTGCAGTGTCTGTCTTGCCTCCCCTCCCAAAAAAATCTTCTGGATGCTCTTTCATCTCGCCATCTTTTCCAAACCCTGCAGCTCCCTTTGCAAATCTCCTGGGAATGGCCCGTGAGAACCTCAAACGTGCAACAGAGTGCAGGGCTGTTTGTCCGTGCAAATGTGCAGCTCGTCTGAGACATAAGAAGCTGTTTGTGAAGAGGTTAAGCCGGGCCAGCTCCTGCAGGCATCACGTGCCTCGTTCCCAGGGGCAGAGCTGAAGCAAACACAGGTTTGGCTGTTGCAGCTGAGAAGCTAGAGAGAAAACACACACGCTTGGAGGAAGGAGGAGGCACGCCGTGTTTGCAAGCAGCCCTCGGGGAAAATCAGGCAGAGAATTGGCCTAGCTTCCTGGCAGCAAACACCTCTAGCAGGGGATGCCAGGCCAAGAGAAGGAAAATTAGAAGCTTTAAAGCCACAAGGTAGGGGGTTACAAAACTCAAGTTCCAGTCCACGGAGGAATACATGCCTTGTGTTTAAACACACAAAAAAGGACACACAGAGAGATAGATTAAATTACATTAGCGAGACAGACAGACAGACACAGACAGACAGAATATATAGAGAGTATAGAAAGATGGATGGATGGATGGATGGATATAAATATGTAGGTATAGAGATATAGATAGCTGGGTAGAAATAGATAAAGGGATGGATGAATGGATGGATGGATGGATAGATAGATAGATAGATAGATAGATAGATAGATAGATAGATAGATAGATAGATGATAGATAGGCAGATAGGCAGATATAGACAGAGAGAGAGAGAGAGAGAAATAGAGAGAGAGAGAAAGAGAGAGAGACAGACAGACAGAGAGAGAGAGATATAAATGGATAAACAGGCAGAAGTAGTGAGAGAGAAATAAAGGGATAAATGAATGTATATAGCTAGGAAGGTAGATATAGATAAATGGATATATGGATAGAAATAGAGAGATAAATGGATAGATGTATGGATAGTTATAGAGATAGCTATAGCTATAGATAAATGGATAGACAGACAGACGGATGGGTGGATAGTTATAGACAGACAAAGGGGAAGCAGTCAAAAAAAAAATCCAATTTTTGACACACTGAGCCACGGTGGCTTTAGTCTCCGCCCTGGCTGGACCTTTGAAAGCTAGAGGTCATGAAGGACCGAGATGGGAGATATTTTGCTTCTGGCTACTTACATTTTAATGTTTTCATGGTATTGCCTCGTGTCCGAAGGCTGGTTGTACAGGGGCTGAAAGAGACAAGACCATTTGAAACGTGAAAAGAGGGCAAGGGAAGAGCACGGGGGCATGCTGGAATTCAGAAGTTGATGGCTTGGAAGTCTCCAGGTTTAGAGGACCAGGAGTGACATCCTTGAGCCTCCAAATTTGGTCAACTATCCAAATAACATCATTGCCTTGATGGCACCCTTCTGCCTTTTTTCATTCTTACTTTTTCCCTCTGCCCTCGTCTTCCACTCTTAGGTCCTCCTTGACCAAAAAAGGGTTGAGCTAAGAAATTTCTTTCAACTGCTCCGAAATAAAAGATGGGTCACCCAACACCTCTACAAACCACAGCAGAACGTGATTAATTTGGAAGGACAAATGAAAGTTGTACACCTAGGAAGGCGCACCAACCAGCAGCAGCCTCCGGAAGCTCCCCAAAAGATCCCAGGATCAACTAAGGCTGAAAATGGAATCGATTATTGAAAATAAACGTAACCTTACAATCTCATTCTATTATTCCACCATTTGTACCACCTTTCCCATACTGCATTGAATTTTGAGTTCACATCATTATTAAGATCACTTGTTAATTTTGCCATTTCTGCGCATTCTAAGATTTTGTTTATTAGTATTATCTCTGGAGGAATTAATTTGTCCTTATTTTGCAAAAATTAACCTGGCCTCTGTTATAACATGTATTATAAGATGTATCTTATCTTATCTTTAGAAAGTCCATCTCCGATCATTCCTAATAAAAAGATTTCAGGGGATAGTTCTATTTCTTCTTCCACTATTTCTCGTAACCAGTTTCGTATTTTTGTCCAAAACTTTTTTGTCTCAGGGCAGGACCACCACATATGATAGAAGGTGCCAACCTCCTTTCCACACTGGGGAATATTTTTGCTAATCTAGCTGGCGCTAGATACGATCTATGGAAAATTTTGTAATGGTTCTCCCTATAGGTTGCTGATTTAGTCAGATTGTAGTTTCTGTTCCAGGCCTCCTCCCAGTCATTGAAATTTAACCTATAACCAATATTTTTTTCCCACATGTTTAGTTGGTTTCTGGCTATTCCTTCTGCCCTGTCCTCGCCTAGTAGCAAGTTGTAGAATTTTGCTAACATTTTCTTTTCAATCCCCAACATAATTTTGTCCAAATTGTTGTGCTTCGCCTCTATACCAAATTGGTCCCTATCTTTTTGATATCTTGAGCTTATCTGTAAGTAGCTCCACCAGTCTAAATTAAAGCCTTGATTTCTTAATGTTTCCCGAGATTTAAGGACTCCGTTATCATCCAATATGTCTTTATACGTGCCAAATTTTAAAATATCTTTTTTATTTGAGGCGGTCAGGGCCTCCATAATTGAAAGCCAAATGGTACCTTCACATAAAATCTTTGCCTAATTTCTTCCCATGTTTGAATAAGGGTCTCCCTTAATTTGTGTTTATGAAAATATGTTTTTTTTTGTTTGTTCTTTGAATCCCATAAATAGGTGTGCCAGCTGCCTGTAGATCGTGGCCTTCTAACATCAAGATTCTCTTGTTTTGTAATGTGACCCATTCTTTGATCCATACTAGTTTCAATAATGGTAGATTCGAATGTAATCGATATGTATATAATGTAAATATGTAATTACACGACACCTCAGATGTTAACAGAGATTTGATGTTTTTTAAAATTTTAAAATCAATAAAGTATATTTATAAAAAAAAAAGAAAAAGAAAAGAAAATGGAATCCAGCAGGGATAAAATGCTCTGAAGTCTGCTACCGGTTTGCTTCGCTACCGGTTCGTTTCGTGCACGTATGTGCGGTGCACACCAAATGTGCGTTTCACACGCATGTGCACCGCAGGCGCTAACATGCAGCGCTGAAAAAGAAGGATTAAGAAGCCTTTTCTGAGTCTGCAAAGGTAAGTAGAACAGCGAGGGGGGGGGACAGCTGTCCTGCTCAATTTAGATTAATATAAATTGTGCGGCACAGCTGATCATTGGAAATACAGATTCACCCAAATCTGTAGCATTTTTCACTACCGGTTCAGGTGAACTGGTCCGAACCATTAGCATTTCACCCCTGGAATCCAGACACTAAGGTGTGAGAACCAATTTTTATCTTGGAAGAAATGAAACTAAGATCAAAGGGCGAGAACACATCTTTCCTATATTCCGTTATCACAAGATCAATAAAACTGTTGAGTTGGAAAGGACCATTTAACTCATCTCCTCCAGCCTTCAGCAATCTTCAGGAAAATCCATTAAACCATCTTCCAGAGGTGGTTGTCCAAGCTGTTTTGAAAAGCCTCCAGAGATAAGCCACAACCTCAATACCGTGTTTCCCAAAAATAAGACCCAACTGGGAAATAAGCCCTAGCATAATTTTTTTCCCCAGGATGCTCGTAATATAAGCCCCACCCCAAAAAATAAGGCCCAGTTAAGATTGTCAGCCAGCCCGATGGACACATTTAGTACCGTATTTCCCCGAAAATAAGACCTAACCAGAAAATAAGCCCTAATGCGTCTTTTGGAGCAAAAAAATAATAAAAGACTCAGTCTTATTTCCGGAGAAATACGGTAAGTAGACCTTTCCAGTGCTAGATCCAGCAGAGCCCTGGTAGTGCAGCAGACTAAAGCATTGTTATTAACATCAGCTGCCTGTAATTACTGCAAGTTCAAATCTCACCAGGCTCAAGGTTGACTCAGCCTTCCATCCTTTCTAAGGTAGGTGAAATGAGGACCCAGATTGTGGGGGCAATAAGCTGACTTTGTATAAATATACAAAAGTATGAAGGCTATTGCTTAACGCACTGTAAGCCGCCCTAAGTCTCCGGAGAAGGGCGGCATATAAATCAAATTAAAAAAAAAATACAAATGTACTTTTCAAGTAGGCAGCTATTTGAAGTTACAACTGCCAAAACATTTTAGGAAGATATTTACGCGAGCCAGATTCGAACAGCTTGACCCAATGGTCAGATATGAGAGATTCCATTCTATACCCTACAATGAGAGTCTCTGCATTTGCAGAGTGGCAGAGGTAGAAGACCTGGCTCACATCTTATTTGACCGTTGCTTGTATAAGGGGTTGAGAGAGAGGTATCTTGGTTCATATACCAAACGAAGGACCCATTGGGATCCCCATATCAAAACAACTTACTTTATGTGTGGCCAGAACCTGAAAATAACATTTTAACATAGCACAGCACTTAAGCAAAATGGTTCGGTTGAGATCTGCATACATGGGACTGATTGGGGTAGATTGTAAGGGTGACACCAAAATATAATTTTAGGTCATTTTATTCTATTTTATATATTTATGTATCAAATTATATTGTATCTTATCCTATAACTATTATTTTTTACCCTACTTTTATTTTAAATTAAATTTTTATAGAAATAGAATAACAGAGTTGGAAGGGACCTTGGAGGTCTTCTAGTCCAACCCCCTGCTTAGGCAGGAAGCCCTACATCACTTCAGACAAATGGTTATCCAACATCTTCTTAAAAATTTCCAGTGTTAGAGCATTCACAACTTCTGGAGGCAAGTTGTTCCACTTATTAATTGTTCTAACTGTCAGGAAATTTCTCCTTAGTTCTAAGTTGCTTCTCTCCTTGATGAGTTTCCATCCATTGCTTCTTCTCCTGCCTTCAGGTGCTTTGGAGAAGAGCTTGACTCCCTCTTCTTTGGGGCAGCCCCTGAGATATTGGAACACTGCTATCATGTCTCCCCTAGTCCTTCTTTTCATTAAACTAGACATACCCAGTTCCTGCAACCGTTCTTCATATGTTTTAGCTTCCAGTCCCCTAATCATCTTTGTTGCTCTTCTCTGCACTCTTTCTAGAGTCTCCACATCTTTTTTACATCGTGGCGACCAAAACTGAATGCAATATTCCAAGTGTGACCTTACCAAGGCATTACAAAGTGGTATTAGCACTTCACGTGATAAATTGTTTGTATAAGATTTTATTGGTGATTATGTGTTTGCACCTTGTGCTTGGATATGGCCTATAGGCTAATCAATAAAGCTAACTGAAACTGGAGCAAAAATTAATATAAGACCCGGTCTTATTTCCGGGGAAATATGGTAAGTAGATCTTCTCAGTCCTAGATCCAGGCAGTTTCTCCCCATCTTTAAATGAAATTTAGGAAGCCACTACTTACACCTACTCTTTCTGATCTGTTTTGGTGGCTATAGAAAATAATTTCTACTCATTTTTTCCCTCTAGCCTCTCGTCAGGGACCGGAAAAAGGCTCTCATGTTTCCTACAAGCCTGCTTTTCTTCAGAACTGAACATCCCAAGTTCCTCTCCAGCCAACTTGGCTTTTTCTCCTTTGACCGTAAGACGAATTTCTACAGCTTCCTTCACCATTATTAACATTTAGACCAATTAATCATTCATTACAGTTATGACTCTTTGGGTTCTTTCCAGATGAGTCAGCCAGCCAAGGCACTCAAGAGCTGAGCCTTAACTCATGAGCTGGGAAGCTTCACGAAGGCTCCAATTCTACAGGGTCGGTCCCCGTCTTCTCCCCCCTGTCTGCTGTTCAAGTAAGGACATGCCAGAGATGGGGAAGTCACTCCCCACAAGTGCGAGGTGGGAAGGAGAGAAGGGATGGTTAAGAAGGAAGAGACACAGATGACTTCAACCAGACTGCAACTCTTAGGTCAACCATTCCTGACTGAGTCATTCAACCTCCAGCCTTTTCCTGTAGAAGGTCAGCAAGATAGGAAGGAGAATTTGAATGCTATCTTTTTCTTATGTGTTTTTTTTTTTAATCTAAAAGAAAATTTTAGGGAAAAAAAGGAAGAGAGAAATAAAGGCTGAGCACCAAAGAATCGAGGCTTTTGAACTTTGTGCTGGAGAAGACTCCTGCCATTCCCTTGGACTGCAAGGCGATCCAACCGATCAGTCCTGGAGGAGATCAACCCCTGACTTCTCTTTAGAAGGCCAGATTTTGAAGAGGAAACTCAAATACTTTGTCCACCTAATGAGAAGGAAGGACTCCCTGGAGAAGAGCCTCATGCTGGGAACGATTGAGGGCAAAAGAAAAAGGAGACGGCAGAGAACGAGGTGGCTGAATGGAGTCACTGAAGCAGTCTGTGCGACCTGAAATGGACTCCAGAGGATGGTAGAGGACAGGAAGGCCTGGAGGAACATGGTCCATGGGGTTACGATGGGTTGGACACAACTTTGCAACTAACAACAACAACATCTCAGTTCAGGCTCACTTCTAGAGAAGGAAGACCAGGCAACCTCCACCTTACCAGCTCCAACTGTTATGAAAAGGGGGCCACAGGCACTAAGCACATTTCTGTAGACTGGAGATCCTTTCTTGAAGACTCAGAGGTCTTCAAGAATACTGAAATTAAAACTAAAGACTATGATTAGATTGCTCTCTGTTGGGTGGAACATCTGGAGGAAATTTGGGACTGCAGCGATGATGAGCAGAGCCAACGAGCAACCATGGGACTCTGGAATGAATTTTTGTTGGTCTGGAAGGTCAAAATTGTCCTACAAGCTTCAAGAGGGGTCCCTCAGATTCCACCCTAAAAGATCTCCCAGGAGATCTGGAAGACCTGCTTGCTGATCAGAGATGATCAGCTCTCCAAATCTTGTATGCTGTGACTGTATGACCTACGGGTGTGTGGGACGGACGATGGGAGCTGTGATTTAATATATCTGGTGGGTACGAAGTGATGGTAGAAAATTCTGGTCTGTCAAGAGGGTTCCTCTAGTAATTGGCTTTTTCTCCTCCAACACTTGGTCACTCTAGAACCGTGATGGCGAACCTATGGCACGCGTGCCGCAGGTGGCACACAGAGCCATATCGGTGGGCATGCGAACTCAGCTGATTTTCGGGCTTTCTTGGCCCACCAGAAGTAGGGAAACAAGCTGTTTCCTGCCTCCAGAGGGCCAGGGTGGGTGGGGAAGGCCCATTTTTTGCTCTCCCCAGGCTCCAGAGCCTCTCTAGGAGCCCGGGGAGAGCAAAAAAACGGCTTTCCCCTCCCTCCGGAGGCCCTCTGGAGGCCGGAAACTGGACCAACTGTGCCATCACGTGCAAAAGCGGGGGGGGAGGGCAAGGGGGTGTCACACGCACATGCACGGGGGGGGCGGGGTACATATAATTGTGCGTGTGGACACACACACGCATGACCCCCCCCCCGGCTCCCCCCGCTTTTGGCACGCAATGGCATAAAGGTTACCCATCACTATGCCCTACGACTTACTCAACCGGAAGTGTCATATGGAAATTAATCATATCTGAACTGTGATTAATTGTTGAGTGGAGAAGTTCACTGCCAGTGAACTGCCAGTGAAACTCCATTGCCAGTGAATCTCTCCACTGAAACCTGTGACTTAAGACCAATCGGTTCTCACTCTTATGACCACTGCAGCATCCCCACCCATGGGTACGTGATCAAACTTCAAGGGGCCTGACACGCATGTATTTATGATGCATCCCAGGGTCATGTGATCGCCATTTGCAACTTTCCCAGGTGGCTTCCAACAGGCGAAGTCGGTGAGGGAAAGTTGGATTCACTTAATGACCCAGCCAAAAAGTGCAGTGATTCACTTAACAACCTTGTGTTCTGACCCAGCTCCCCCAAACACAACAAATCCTCTGAAGTTAACTTAAAGATTCCTTTAATTAGGAGCACCAGCAGCCCCGGCAAAAAGTTTCTCTCTCAATGCCGGCTAAGTCTGTCTGTCCAGATGAATAGTTGTCTACCACGTCTATTCATCTCCAACCCCTGCCTTTTATCTCTAGAGCTAGGGTGGGGCTTCGCTAGCAGCGGTGGCTCTTCCATCCCAAGGACCGGCCCATAGATTTCCACTGCTCTCCTCTCCTCTGCCTTCTGCGCATCAGGCACTGGACCCAGCTGTTCCTCCTCATCCTCATCAGCCACTTCCAGACCTGGGGGCTGTTGACTCTCCATCTGAGGGATGATGGACAGCCTAGGCTCCGCCTCTGTTTCTCTCTCTCTCTCTGCCAGCTCCATTCCCTCTTCCCCCTCGGAGCTCCCAGGTTGCCCTGATGCTGACCCTGACTCCCACACCTCCCTCTCCTCCTCCTCTGATTCGGCTGCTGGAGCAGCTGGTGGCCACAAGCCACAACACCATGGCAAAAAAAAAAAAAAAAAAAATAAGCAGGTGTGATTCAGTTATCAGCCACCCTGCTTAACAATGGAAATTGTGGTTGTAAGCCAGGATTACCTGTAACATACCTGGCCGAGCCTGCTCTGGAGTAGCTCTCAACCTGGGTTTGAAAGTAAAAACCCTCCACAATGGTCTTCAACGTACAACCGCAATAGAACCCAAATGTTGCTAAGTGAGAGGGTTGTTAAATGAATTCCACCCCATTTTACGACCTTCTTTGCCACCATTGTTGAATGAATCACCGTCGTTCTTAAGTTCCTAACGCGGTTGCTAAGCGAATCTGGCTTCCCCGCTGACTTTTGCTTGCCAGAAGATCGCAAAACGAGATCAAGTGATCCTGGGACGCTGCAACTGTCAGAAGTACATGCCAGTTGCCAAGCATTCTGGATTTTGATCGCGTGACAATGGGGAAGGCTGCAAAGTGTGAAAAAAAACGGTCCTAAGTCACTTTTTCCAATGCCATTGTAACTTCAAAACGGTCACGAAGGGAATGATTTGTACTTGAATACCACCTGTAAAAGGTAAAGGTTCCCCTCGTACATATGTGCTAGTCGTTCCGACTCTAGGGGGCGCTGCTCATCTCCGTTTCAAAGCTGAAGAGCCAGCGCTGTCGAAGACGTCTCCGTGGTTATGTGGCCGGCATGACTCAACGCAAAGGTGCATGGAACACTGTTAACTTCCCACGAAAGGGGTCCACTATTTTTCTACTTGCATTTTTTACCTGCTTTCGAACTGCTAGGTTGGCAGAAGCTGGGGCAAGTCACGGGAGCTCACCCCGTTACGTGGCACTCGGGGATTCGAACGCTGAACTGCCGACCTTCCACCAAAGGTGGTCCCTATTTTTCTACTTGCATTTTTTTAATGTGCTTTCGAACTGCTAGGTTGGCAGAAGCCTGGGACAAGTCACGTGGAGCTCACCCCATTACGCGATACTTGGGATTCAAACCGCTGAACTGCCAACCTTTCGATCGACAAAGCTGAGCGTCTACACTCCTAATTCCCAGCAAATCCTACACTGGAAGTTTCCCGACATGAGTTACAGCTCAAAAACTATCAAGGGCCAAGTCCAAATTGACTCAACCCTCCGGTGACCCTGGCCCTGCTCCGTTCACACATGCACCTTGCATGCCCTAAAGGCGATGCACGACACCCCTTCTGGATAAAGCTGACCCAAGAATGCCCTTTTATAGCCAAATGCACCCCCCCCCCCAAACACACACACACAGGCATTCCAGCATCTCTTCCCCCTTGCTGCAAAGCCAGGCCAGGAGTGGGCAAAACCTTCATTTATTTTACGGTTTGCAAGTTGAACGGTCGTTCGTCCAAGCCAACCTTGCAAAAAACAAAACAAAACAAAAAAAAACAACCCAAAAACAAGGATGATTTTATCCTTCTCCTTTGCCCCAATTTGCAATTCAAATCAGGAAGGGAAGGGAAAAAAATAAAACCCCAGGTGCCCCAGCAGGTTGCAAAGCCCTTTTTCCCAAGAAAGGTGTTCTCAGGTGATCCCAGAGGAAGTGTGTAGCCGGCAGTTCAGCTTCCTGCTTGGCAGCCGGCCAGCCAGATGATGATCAGCCGGAGGTTGGCTGGGAGAGGAGGGAGGGAACGGGTGGGGGGGAAGCTTCCTGGCTGCTGCCCTCTGTCCCAATGCATACATAATCTCCTCCGAAACCCAAAGGCTGGCAGCCGATCGGGAGGGACACCTGGAATTGCAACCCAGGACAAGAAGGGAAAGGGGGGGGGGCAGAAAAAAAAAGGAAGAGGGAATGTAAAACTCTACTTACCAACTCCACCTGGGTCCCAATCCTTCCAGGATCCGGTGAGCGGCTTCTGCCTTTTTCTGCAATCGGAGGGATGGAGACAAAGTGTGGGCGGGAGGGGGGGGGGAGAGAAAAATGCACATAAAATGAGGATTATTTTTTTGTTGTTATTTTTTTGCTGCAGAAAAAGTGGCCTGCTTGGCTTCCTTTCTATCTCCCCCCCCCCCCACAACCTCACTCCTCCTTCCACCAGCTTGCTCCAAAATTCCAGCTCCGATTTTTCTGTTGCAGGAGATGACAAATTAAAACACACTTCCTTCTCCGCTCTTCTCCTTCCCCAGGGCTGGAGAAAAAGTTAGCAGCGCAGAGAGAGAGAGAGAGAGAAAAAGAGAAAGAGAGAGAGAGAGAGGAGGGAGGAGAAAATGCTTGTGTGTGGGTGCACACTCCCAGCCTCCCTCCCATCTGTCTCTCTCTCTCTGTCTCTATTTCTCTCTCTGTCTCTCTCTCTCTCATCCTTTTCTCTCTCTCTCCTTTCTCTCTTTTCTCTCCTCTCTCCTCTCCCTTTCTTTCTTCTTTCTCTCTCCTCTTTCTCTCTCCTCTCTCTTCTTTCTCTCTCTCTCTCCTTTCTTTCTTTCTTTCTCTCTCCTCTCTCTCCCTCCTCTCTCCTCTTTCTCTCTCCTCTCTCTTCTTTCACCCTCCTCTTTCTCTCTCCTCTTTCTTCCTCTCTCTCCTCTCTCTCTCCTCTCTTCTTTCTCTCTCTTCTTTCTCTCCTCTCTTTCTTCCTCTCTCTCCTCTCCTCTCTTCTCTCTCTCTCTCTTTCTCTCTCCTCTCTCTCTTTCTTTTTTTCCTCTCCTCTTCTCTTCTTTCTCTCTCTCCTCTCTCTCTCCTTTCTCTCCTCCTCTCTCTCTCTCATCTCTTTCTTCTCTCCTCTCTTTCTCTTCTTTTCTCTTCTCTCTCTTTTTCTCTCTCTCTCCTCTCTCTTCTTTCTCTTTTTCTCTTCTCTCTCTCCTCTCCTCTCCTCTCCTCTCTTTTCTTTCGCTCTTTCTCCTCTCTCCTTTCTCTTTCCTCTCTCTCTCTCCTCTCTCTCCTCTCTCTCTCTCTCTCTCTCTCTCCTCTCCTCTCTCCCTCTCTCTCTCTCTCCTCTCTCTCACACACACACACACACACACAGACTGTGTCTCTGGGCCTGATGAGAAGCCTTTCCTCCCAAAGGAAAAAGGAGAAGAGCCGCCTGGGCCGTGGGCATCCAATGGGCGAGGGGAAAGAGAAAGGATCGGGGAGTCCTCTCCTCAGACTAGCCAAGGGGTCTTTGGCTCTTTCTCAATTTCTCTGCCAGAAATAAAAGCCCCCCCCCCTTTTTTCATTTTCTTCCTTGGGATGTTCTCCCATGGTTTTGGAAGGGCGGAGAAGGGAGGTTACAAGGAAGAGAGATGGTTATTTTAGACCTTCTGAATCTGGAGAGGCCAGGTTCTCTGAACGACCGTTGTCAATTGACTGCAATGATTCACTTAACAATGGTGGCAGGGAAGGCCGTAAAATGGAGCAAAACCCACTTCACAACTGTCTCATTTAGCAACAAAAATCTGGGGCTCAACTGTGGTCGTAAGTCGAGGACTCCCTATTACCACGACATACCTCCTTCCAATCCCTTTGTGTTTGTTTGTTTTGTGCCCTGCCTTTATTTTTACAAATAAGTCAAGGCGACGAACATAACCAACATAGCTTCCCTCCTCCTATTTTCCCCGGAACAACAACCCTGTGAGGTGGGTTGGGCTGTGAAACAAAACGGACTGGCTCAAAGTGGTGTTAGGGTTTCCCGTCTAAGCAGGGGGTTGGACTAGAAGACCTCCAAGGTGCCTTCCAACTCCGTTATTCGATTCTATTCTAAAGACACCAGCCGGCTTTCCACAATTACACAAATTTCTAGGGGAAAACAACAACGATGACAACAACAGGAGGGTTTAACACACACACACCCCAAGTGGAAGAAACCACAGGGATTTCGTGTGTCGTCCTCCACCCGCCTCCTCCCTGGCTGCGTCCGGATGCATAAAGACTATATAGTACCGCGATGGCGAACCTATGGCACGCGTGCCACAGGTGGCACGTGAAGCCATATCAGTGGACACACGAGCTCAGCTCTGGCGTGCATGTTGTGTGCCGGCCAGCTGATTTTCGGGCCTTTTGGGCCCACCGGAAGTCAGAAAAAGGTGTTTCCGGCCTCCAGAAGGCCTCCGGGGGGTGGTGGAGAAGGCCATTTTTTGCTCTCCCCAGCCTCCTAGAAAGGCTCGGGAGCTGGGGAGAGGGAAAAACGGGCCCTTCTGGTGGGACCGGAAGTTGGCAAACAGGCCTTTTCCAGCCTCCGGAGGGCCTTCAGTGGGGTGGGGAAGGCAGTTTTCACCCTCCCCAGCTCCTAGAAAGGCTCTGGAGATTGGGGAGAGTGAAAAACGGGCCTTCTGGAGGGACCGGAAGTTGGCAAAACGGGCCTTTTCCGGCCTCCGGAGGGCCTCCGGAGGGCCTTCAGTGGGGTGGGGAAGGCAGTTTGCACCCTCCCCAGCCTCCTAGAAAGGCTCTGGAGCCTGGGGAGAGCAAAAAAACGGTCCTATCACATGCCAAAAGTGGGGAGAGCGCAGGGGGGGTTGAGCACGCATGCGCGGGGGGTGGGTCGCATAGAATTGTAGGTGTGGGCACACGCATGAGCGACCCTCCCGCACTCCTCCCTCCCCCCACTTTCGGCACACGATGGCAAAAAGGTTAGCCATCACTGGTATAGTAGTTTAGCAGCCAGAAAGGAAAAACACATTATACTCACTCAACCATACTAACCTCAGTTTGCAGGGAAAAAGAGAGTCTGCAAAAGAATGAATGCTTGGCCCCCATCGTGAAGGGGACAATCCGCCCCCTCAACACCACAAGGCAGAGCTCTAAAGGAGGAGCTTTACATGGGGAACATTTACACAACGAGACATCCACCCAGTGGCCGGCTTCTTGCATTACCGGATTGTGTCTTCTGCAGGTTGCAGTTTTGACACGCGCACACAAAACGAGCGAGGAGGAAGAGAAAACTCAAGAAGGGCAACCTGCCAGAGCTGCAGGGAGCCACCTCGGAGGCATTCAGAGGGCATCTAGCTTATATAGATACAACAGACCAGGAAAGCTGGTATAAACCGAGGTGGCGCAGTGGTTAGAGTGCAGTACTTCAACTACTTCAGCTGACTGCTAGTTCAGCAGGTCAGCAGATCAAATCTCACCGGCTCAAGGTTGACTCAGCCTTCATCCTTCCGAGGTGGGTAAAATGAGGACCCAGATTGTTGGGAGCAATATGCTAATGCAATATGCTAATATGCTAATATGCAATATGCTAACTGTCAGCGTCCCAGCACTGACATAGAAAAGGGAGGAGAAGCCTGAACTTTTGCCTGCTAAATCCCTTTGAAGATTCGGTCTCCTCGGAGATGGGGAGGGGGGAGACATTCCTGTGATCTGACGAAGAAGGAATCAGGAAAGTGACTTGGAAGATAGCCAATGAGAAGCAGAGAATTGGGGATCGGAAAGGGAGGGATTGGGGGGCAAGGGTCAGTACTGACCACGAAAGAGTCAGGATCAGATTGCTGTGCTCGAATAAAGAGAAAATTTCCTTAAAGATCGGCAGTTTGGAAATTCATTATTTTGAGATAGCATCGAAACCTGACACTAACTTTGTAAACCGCTTAGAGAGGGCTGTAAAGCACTATGAAGCGGTATAGAAGTCTAAACAATAATAATAATAATAATGTCCCGCCTAGCTAGAAGGGGCTGGAAAGGAAGGGTTCCCCCCCCGCCAGAGGTCTTAGGCCCATGATGGCGAACCTATGGCACGGGTGCCACAGGGAGCCATATCTGTGGTGACGCGAGCATTGCCCTAGCTCAGCTCCAGCATGCATCTGCGTGCTGCCAGCTGATTTTCGGGCCTTCCGGTCCCACCATTGGGAAACGGGCTGATTCTGACTTCTGAAGGGCCTCCGGGGTGTGGGGAAGGCTGTTTTTTGCCCTCGCCAGGCTCCAATAAAGCCTCTGGAGCCTCAGGAGGGTGAAAAACGGGCCTACTGGGCCCACCGTAGCCATTGCGTGCCAAAAGCAGGGAGAGTGGGAGGGGTGTCACACACACATTGAATTATGGGTGTGGGCACACGCATGCGCGCCCCCCCCCGTGCTCCCCCCGCTTTTGGCACACAACAGCAAAACGGTTAGCCATCACTGTCTTAGGCAAAGCTTTCCCGCCGGTAAAGGAGAGTTATTTGTAGCTCAGGGTTGAAATGAAGGATCCTTGGTGCTCTCTGAGGGTGTTTCTTGTAGACATTTCGTGAACCAACTAGGAATATCATCAGTGCTAGAAGGGAGGGGGATTTTGCAGGGAGGAGGAGAAGAGGAGGAAAAGGACAAGGAGGAGGAAAAGAAGGAAGAGGAGGATGGGGTCCTGGTGGTCTCTAAGCTGGTGGCCTTCTTGTAGACGTTTCATGACCCAATTACGTAATATCATCAGTGTTAGAAGGGAGGGGTTTTGTGGAGAGGAGGAGGAGGAAGGATCCTTGGTGCTCTTTGAGCTTGATGCTTTCCTTCCAGACGTTTCATAACCCAACTAGGGAACGTCATCAGTGTTAGAAGGGAGTGGGGTTTGCAGAGAAGAAGAGGATGACGAGGAGGAATGTGGGAAGAAGGAGTAGTATCGTGGGGTCCTTGGGGCTCTCTGAGCTTGGTGGCTTTCTTGCAGACGTTTCACGATCCAACTAGGGAATGCCATCAGTGCTAGAAGGAATTTGCAGAAAGGAGGAGGAGGTGGTGGTGGTTTTTGGTGCTCTCTAGCTTTGATAGTTTTCTTGCAGACATTTTATCACCTAACTAGGTAACATCATTAGTGCTAGAAGGGAGTGGAGTTTCTGAAGAGAAGGAAGAGGAGGAGGAGAGAAGAAGAAGAAGAAGAAGAAGAAGAAGAAGAAGAGAAGAAGAAGAAGAAGAAGAAGAAGAAGAGAGAGGAGGAGGAGGAGGAGGAGGAGGAGGAGGAGGAGGAGGAGGAGGAGGAGGAGGAGGAGGAGGAGGAGGAGGAGGAGGAGAGGAGGAGGAGGAGGAGGAGGAGGAGGACGGCTGTGGGGTCCTTGCTGCTCTCTGAGCTTGGTGGTCTTCTTGCAGACGTTTCATGATCCAACTAGGGAACATCATCAGTGCTGCTGCTGCTCGCTGCTGTTGAGCAACCAATGACCTTACCTTATTTGGGCAATGAAGCATCTGCAAGAAAACCGCCAAGCTCGGAGAGCATCAAAGCTCCCCCACCTACCCAACGGCGGGAGGCAGAAGTGCCCAAACGCTCCAAACTCTCTCTCCGTGCAAAAGTAGCCAATTTTTCCTCCTCCAAGTTGCACTAAAAAGCGAACCAGACTTTTAACACACCTCAACAGATGCTCAGCCAGTCCAGTCGCTACACAACCGGAAGGCAGGTGTGATTTCCCCCAGCTGGAGGTTTCAACTTTCATCTGCAGGAGGTCAGCCTCCTTTGCAGGGAAATTTATGAGCCATTGAATGTGGGGAAGGGGCGAGGAGGATCCAGGTTTGCACCGCTGGTCCCTCCCTCGAAAAGCAAGACAGCTAAAGGACTCAAAACAGCCTCTCTCCATCCCTGCTGGGCGCCCCTCCAGAAATCCACCCCACCCAACCCTGCTTAGCATCGGTGAAGGAGGCGCTGCCTGCCCCTTCATGCAACCTTATTTCCAGACCCACAAAAATGCATATTCGTAATCCTTGATTTACGACCACAATTGAGCCCAAAATTTTCTGTCACTAAATTGTTTCCTTTCTTTCTTCCTTCCTCTCATTCCAATTTCCTTCCTTCCTTCCTATCATTCCAATCTCCCTCCTTCCCTGCCACTCTCCTCCCACCCTCCCTTCCTCTTTCTGATCTCCCTCCCTCTCTCCCTCCTTTCCTTCCTTTCTTCCTTGTCCCCATCTCCTTCCTTCCTCTTTCCAATCTCCCTCCCTCCTTTCCTTCCTTCCTTCCTTCCCTCTCATTCCAATCTCCCTCCCTCCCTCCTTCCCTTCCTTCCTCTTTCTGATCTCCCTCTCTCCCTCCTTTCCTTCCTTCCTTTCTTCCTCATCCCATCTCCTTCCTGTTGTGACCCAGGCCCACGTAGTTGATATTAAATGCAAAACAGTTTCAAAAACAAACAGATTTTGTTAAAACAGCTGAGAATTAACACGTTCTCAGATATGATATCTCTGACCTTGGATAATTAGGCAAACTGCCAAAGGCTTTTCTTGGCAAAAGTTCAGAAGCAGAAGATGCCAACAAGAAAGAGATGCAGCAAGACAAGAAACAAATCTATTAACCTTGTTTTCCGGCAAAGAGGCCAAGAGCCGTTGCTGGTCTTTTAAGCCTCATGGGAGGGGCCAATCATCTCTTGGCCTTACTCCTGAGTTGTCCTTTCTGCTTTA